>NC_134462.1:115462936-115762936 GCF_047948215.1 Lycorma delicatula
ATGTTCCTTCTGTCCCTAAGGATAAACAAATACTATTTTAATTTTTTCAAATTTATTTATAGTTATGCTAAAAAAGATACAAAAATATATAGTGGAATAGGAATTAATTTTTATTTCAATCGAATTCAATGTCTAAATTTAATATCAATTTGAAATATGATACAACATTGTACAGATGTCAGTAATGTAACTATTATTAAATTAACTATGAATATAAATTGTATAGGTCTATGAATTAATACCAAACTGGAACCATAACCGTAATTGTAATTGTATTCATATAAAATGGAAAATGACAGTTATAATACATGTTATCTATACTGATTTGTGGTAGTAAATTTATGTAATGAATCACTAAGCAGGTAACAAGTTCCGTTCCCAATGCGCAGATGCAAATATATTGTTTCTACATTGTAATTCCGAGACTTCGACAACAGTAGGCAAAATTTAATTTACTCTTGATTCGACTGTTAAAACAATAGCTTATAAATAAACAGTAAATATTAAATATACAATGCCAACAGATAAACGTCTACTTCAAATAACTAATTCAAATTTATTATATCATTCAAAACATAAAAATCGGGTAGCATTTCACCTCGATCTTTTCACGTAACATTACTATGAGAAAAATTCAAATATAAATTAAATCTCTGTTTCCATTCTACTATAATATGTGATATAACGACATATTCTGATATTTTAAATTTGTAAACCGAACAGACATGTACCTTCACTTTATGAAAATATAAATTACGATATCTTAACAAGTACAAAGAAAAAGTTTAATGTCTTTCAAACTCTTGCAAAAATTTAAGAATGTAGAGTTCAAAAACCGTCTATAACTGGCGCCATAGATTAATGGTGATAAGATTTAGAGGCTTATACTCGTTTCATAACAACGATAAAAAAAATTTAAATATAAATTAAATAAACAAGCCGATCTCCGTGACGGAGTGGTAGAGTCTCGGTGTTCCATCCGAAGGTCTCGGGTTCGAATCCTAGTAAGGCATTACGTTTTCCATACGGTACAAATTTTCCATTTCATATTTCCACAGCACTAGCTTTGAGCTTATGTGATGGATTAATCATAAAAAAAATTCATCGTATAAGATAAATTATTCAAGGATTGTTTAGGAATGTTTATAATTAAAAGAGTGGGAACGCCTTGCCAATAAGTCAGACTATAATTATTAGAATCCAAATTGAAAGGTAAAATTAGTGGTTATATATGAAATCTTACCTGAGAAATTGCAAAAAAAGCAAGTCCCAGGATCTACGTTTAGTATTACCTGCAAAAATTCGGAGGTAAAAGCAAAAGACTGGGATCGAAAATACAATATATATATGTTTCGGGTAAAATATTTTCTTAAATCAGTAATAAACGCATAAAGGTTTTAAAAAAAACATGCACTGAATTTAGATCTGAGTAAAATGATATGATTAAAGTCCACAGAAACTAAATAAAAAAAAGAAGAATGTTTGAGGATTAAAAACAAAATATTCTAAGTGTGGGAAATTTCAAGTAGGTTTAAACAAACTTTTCAGTTTTGTCAATCAGTAGAACATGTCCTGAAAATTTGTTACATTCTCTGTGAATTATAATGTATATCATAGGAGATTTAATACAGATAAAGATTGATTACACTTACTTTTGGTATTTCACGTCGATTATTTTTACGTCCTTGTACGAAATAGAGGAAGTATTGTGATCGCGAAAAATTTCGATTTTCAGATTTCAACGGAAATATCCATTTTCACCATCTCTTAATCAATTTTGACTAGTTTTGGCGTGACATCTATACGTACATATGTATCTCGCATTACTAAAAAAACGATTAGCCGTAGGATATTGAAATTTTGGGTTTAGGACTGTTGTAACATCTAGTTGTGCACCTCCCCTTTTGATTGCAATCGACTGAATCAAAAGTATCCAAAAACACCCAAAATCCAGAAACATTTGGATTTTTGACTTTTCTTAACTGCAGTAATAAGCTCTCATTGAGTTCTTTTCAATGTACATCATAAATGACACTTATTTTCATTGGTTACAGAGTTACAGCCAAATAAAATTTTAATTTAATGAAATATTTGGATCGTACAAGGGGAAGGCAGATCGGTTCGAATCAGACTTAATCTCCTTTTTTTTTAATTTAAATATATTGATTTATTAATCGTTTTTACGATAAATACGAGTAGTAATTCAATAAAACATTAAAAAAAAAGAAAATGAAAAAATATCAGAATTTATTAATGAAATAAAATTTTATGTACTTTTCATTAAAAAAGAAATGTATATGTAATTTAATAGGCGCACAAGGAAGTCACGTAGTGTGCACATCAGTTTTTTTCCCGAAGTAGAAAAAATCAAATATATTTGTTCGATCAAGGAAGCATGTGTTATTTCTTCTTATTTATTCGGTTTGTTATACTTATATAGATTTTTCTTCTTAAATGTTTTTTTTTTACTTTTAAAATATATATTCTTGTTAGCTGAAAAATTCTAACTTTAAACACCATAAACTAATACGAACGTCTAAGATAAATTATTTAATGCGCTACAATTAAATAGCCGCTCAACATATCGATAGGCAAGATTTGCACATTGAATAATATTTGTAAAATAATTTTTTATGTTTTTATCTACTTACTTTTATATCGCGGGATTGGTTTAATTTATAAATTTGAAATTTGATTTGGAAGTTTTAATCATAAGAATTGATTTTATTAAATCTTTAAAAGGAGGTGGTGATATTATGGAGTTATTGAGAATGACACGAAGGAAATTTAGACTTCATGAAAATCTTACTTGCGTTCGTTTTTTAATTTATAAAATATTATAACATCAAAAGTAATTACTGAAATAATACCACTGAAAAATTAAAAAAGAAAAAAGTAATAATAATGCTATGACAAACAAAATAAATATTTTAGAAATTTGTCTAATATTTAAATATTTATTTTTATTGAATTCAATGTTATTTATTTATTTTTTTCTTAAAATGTAATAATTTAATCTTTAATGTAATGTAATCTTTTCTTGGATGTAATGTTTGTTAAGGGTAGAAGAGTTTTTTTAATTATATTCTTAGAAAGCCAGGATGATAAAAAACAATAAAACTCCCACCCTAAAAGTAAGGGTTCTATTAATTATTCTAACTTTTTTTTTTTAATCACGTTTCAACCGATCGATTTGAAAATATCATTATTTTTATATTAAATGAAAAACTCAGGACAAGTTGGGTATAATTTTAGATCCTATCTCATCAACGCGTTAAAAGTATTAACTGGTTCACTAACACAAAATCCGAAATATTTTAATCTAAATTATTTTTAATATCGTTAAATATTTTTATTTGGGACTTGTGATATATTAATTTAATATCGTAATGAATTCATATTAATGTGATTTAATTTTAATTTCTTATAATAAACCAAACATTTTGGATAAGTTAGGAAGGATAATAATAATAATAATAAATCGATTGATAATAATAATAATTTTAAACATTATTTTTAGAGAAATTCTAAGCGCAACAAAAACTCCAAAAAAATTGCCCAGCTTTTATTAAAAATAGGTAATGACAAAACATTATTCAAAATTTATTTTAAATATTACAAAGGTTTATGATGTCATTATATTATTAGCATTACATTCACGATACTCTAATAATTATTGTTATTGGAAGTTGTTCAACTAAGTCGCAGAACTGTTTCATTTATCAATGAATATAAATGACTTAATTAAAATTATTACAGTAATATAAACTAATAAATTTTGCTCTGAAACAACTGTCATAATAATGCTAAGAGATGAATAAATATTATAAATTGAGATATTTAAACTACACATGGGAAAACTCAATCCCTTCTTTTTCAGTTAAACGCAATGACTTGAAAAAAAAACCTTCATGCTAAGTTTTCCATTAATGTGATTCACGTGTTGCTGAAGTAGAGGGTAGTTGTATACTATTATAATAATAATAGTAATAATAGATCGAGGGTGTTGTTGAATGAATCATGGGGGGTTGGTTTTGTAAAAGGAGGGAGTCATTTCGTGGCAAAAAGAAGAGGGAGGAACATATTGCATTGTATATACCAAACTGGCCACTTATGATTCATCAAATAACATTCCATTACATGGGCCACTAACTACTAGCAGGGCCGTGAAAAACATATCCCTTGATTACTGAGTATCGCCACCGTCTTCTCTTTGCTGTACGCTTCTGTTCTCCCCTGGGCGGAAAGTGTTCATCCGGATACGAATCGGATCTATTACATTTATCTACTGTATAGGTCTCCGCTACCCTTAACTCGATTTTTCATGACGGGATATTTATCGGATTACATATGTTACAGGACGCTTAATTACATCAAATGCATAAAAGGAAACAGAAGATGAATATTGTTGAATAAGATAAATATTAATAAACCATCCAAAATCGCCCGGACACTCTTTCTTATACTGTTTTTACTAAAATAATAAGGTAAACTATTTAATAGTTCAAATAATAAAACAATTTATAATGTCGATAAATCAAACGTTGAAGTACGTATAGTTTTTTATGTGACCGATTGTTTATTTTTATATCTTTAGTTCGCGTAAGAAACTGCATACTAAAGAATATAAAATTACGAAACATATAGGTTAGATAAAATTCAGCTGTTTCTCAATGTACGCAAAAGAACTCAGGCGTTTCAAAAAGGAATATAGTTTTTATTCTGCAAGACTTAATTTTTTTTTTTTTTTAACTGGCATTTCTCCCGCCACCACCCCATTCGGTCGCCCTAGAGCATATGACCAAATGTCCGTGTCAAAAACGGCTACTGTACCTCAAAAACAGTGTAGCGACCAATAGCTACATAGTGAGATTTAGCTCACTATAATAGCTCCTAGTGAGCTTACCTAACAGCGTGAGCGGTCTAAGCGAGGTGCCATACACCACCTGCTTACGTGTCCCAACCGCTCACTTGTCATGCAATAAAACTAAACCGGGGAGGGGCAACCCTTGTTATTATATTAAAAAGACAGTAATTTCCTGTCACGACTCGGTCGCTGAATGGCAGCTAGTACCTGTCCACCATTTAAAGCGCTTGGAACTTTATCTGGCTGGTGGTCAGCCATTATCTCTGGATTAGCTTCCCACAGCAGCACGGTAGGAGTTGTTATACTTTACCCTTAATCTACTGATGTCGGTTGAACAACATAACCTCATCGAGAAACCCCCACACGGTCCGACAATTCGGCTCTCGCCACACTGACTCGCCGTTTATGAGCGACCAATTTTCCTCTGAGCTCCAAGTTCCAGGATGGCCTGAGTTCTGGCCCTCCAAGAGATGGGCAGTCGAACATCATGTGTTCGTTCGACTGGACCTCCCCGCAGACGCACAGCTCATCAGCTGCCAGGCGGAACCGAAACAAATATTGGTTTCAATTTACATGGTTGACAGCACTTGGACTCTCGTTGTCCTTAAAAACGAAGGAGAGGCATACTATCCTGCCAGATCCTGTATAAATCTATACAAGGACCTTCCCTTAGTCGTAGCGTGCCATTCTTGCTGCCATGCTTCCATCGCAAGGTTGTAAAGCCTCCTCCGAAGGGGGAGATGGGCAACTGTTCGAAATTTAGAACCGGTGCATTGAGATCACCGTTCCGCTCCGATACTGGCCCGGCTCGAAACCGCATCCCAAAAACCTTGGTCTCCTTGCCTGTTCGCAATTTCCACATGGCCCCCCCGAACTTTCACCACTAAATCGATTGGAAGAGCCTTTCCCAATACAGTAGTAGCCTCGTAGGAGGTAGCCACGTAGGAGGCTACGGGAACTGCAGGACTTGCAGGATTTTTGCTTGATCATGAAGCGGCAACAATTAGTTTTAGTGTATACATTCTCCAGTCAGCGGCTGTGTTGTACAGGCAAAGCAGATAAGAGCCCGAGGTACAGTACTATGGCGTCACCCCAAGAGAAAGCTTAGCGCTTGTAGTGGTTCGCAGAAACAAAATCGGTGACTGTCGTACAAAGAAATTATACGCGAATCTACTGTAGAAATTCTAATGAAAAATGCATTTATAAACGGTGTCAACAGTTTTTTTAAACCGGAAGCGTTTTGAAAGGTCACCGGGTAGTCCTAGAACAAGTATCGGAAACACAGAGAGAATTTGACTATCTTTCGTACAAAGTCGAAAACATTCAGTTCGTAGTGTTTGTAGTCAATTAAACATTCCTAAAAGCAATGTCCATGATGAATTCGTTAGCGACTGAAACTTCAGGCTTATAAACTGCAGCTTCTCCATAAAATTAAACCTAACGATAAGCCACGAAAAATTTGGTTTTTTTTTACGACCATATTAAACTACTATTTCTGCTGATTTCATATTTATAAATTGTGCCGTAATGGTCGAATATGAAACTCAGAAAATCCACATGAATGGGTAGAATTTGTCTACAAATGTCCGAAAGTGAATGTCTTTGTGGTATCATGCAAAATCGAATTTTTGAGTTATTTTTTCCGTAACTAGAATATCACGGGATTAGAATACTTGGACATATTAGAGAACTTTGTGTTTCTATAGACTGAAAATACGGAGCCACTTCAGATCTTACACAACAGGTTCCCAGAAAGGTGGATAAAGCTTCCATCGATTGGTTATCGCGAAGTCCCGATTTGACACCGCGTTCTTCTTTTGGGTAAAGTTAAAAGATAACGTATTCAGAGAAAAAAATCAAGTCACTCGACCACCTGCGCCAAAGAACAACAGCATCCGTGAAAACGATTCCGGCAGATATTCTCACCAGAATGTGAAATGTGGTTAATTATCGGTTGACGTCTGTAAGAGTGTAAACGGTGTTCGTACAAATCTAATTCTAAGCGTAATAAAGTAGATTAATTTAAAACCGCTGTGTTCTTCTTCGAACTCCGTTAATTAAAACTATTTTGCATACCTGAACTTCTAACACGGATAAATTTTAATATTTAGAAACTAATGGGAAATATCATGCTTTAGAAATCACAGTAAGAAAAATCGGTAGGACACAATTAAAATCAAATTTTTTTTACGACTGAATACAGATGACTAAAAAAGTTTAGTTTCAAATATCGGGAAAATAACATCTTATTTTAGTATGAGAAAAAATTAAATTATGAAGCTGTCGAAGAAAAATGGAAAGCGTGAGCAACAAAAAAACGTTTTTAATGGGGGTGGGCATTATGTGCTGAAAAATTATGCCTTCTGAAAGAAAAATAAAAGGTTTCTTCCTTATTGTGTGTTTAAATTTATTGGAGCCATGAAATTAATTATGGAGTAATTGAGATCTGAAATAAGTCTCAAAGAAGTTTAAACTCATTGAATTAATAGTAAATATGTCGTATTATATTAGGACTCGACGTCGTACGTAAAGGCTAATTAGTAAAGTAAAGCTATCGCACAGTGTATAGTAGCGTAATATGTTTTTGTGCATTTAAGTTACTCATATAAGCATTTCTAATAAGTATTTCTAATGAAATACAAATTCATAGAGACAACAGAAAAAATTTCAAGACTACTGGAGAAGGAATAATAAAAGTATAGCAGGATAGATGACTCATAATTTTTTTTTGTAGCTTTATATTTCCGTGTGATGCCATCCCTTCTCAGAAATTATCTAAATAGGTGGCTATAGACTCTTTATTAACAGATGTGAGAACATACAACGGAAATTTCTATTATTAGTTTAGAAAAAAAAAATTATTTATGATACGTCATGTAGAATATAGTGAGGATGTCTGGCATGATATTTTGGTTTTTTGGAGGTTGAGTATTACAAAAAAGATAAAGTTTTAATGTGCCCATATGTGGAACTAGAGATAAAGTTATAACATTGTAACTAGAGACAATGTTATGGTAACATTTAAAGTTTGTAATTATTTCAACGATCAGCTATATTGTCTGGCATACAATATTTTTTGACGCATAGATTAATTGATCTTTATTACTTTAGTAAAAAATATTTCAGTTCAGCAGTTAGATTGAGATCTTTAATTTCTGTTCTTTCTGCCTTGAAGTAATGACTTTTGGTTGTTATCAGGTTATAGATAGAAAGTTCATCTTCTGATCTGTCTGCACGGTTTAAATTATAATAAAATGATGTTCCAGGAAGAAATACGCGAGCAGTCGGTTAAATAAGATATAATTGTTTGAAGTAAAGATTGAGCTTTCCTCTAGTGCGTGCAACTCTCCGGGGCTGTACGCTCAACTCTTCTTGAGATGTACTTAATGAACATCACCCAAAACCTATTAATGTATATACACACAACATGATTTCAGATAATAGTGTCGGACAAATTTTCTCTGTAAATATGGCAGTTTGATGAGATAAACTGCGCGGCATACCGGATTCCTGATTAACCATAAAACAAAATTCATATCGAAATAAATGTCATATGTGGATTTAACTGGTAAAGAAATTTGGAAGAAAACTGCTGTAATATCAATATTTTTTTCTTAATTTTAAATAATGAATTCCATTGTATTTGTTGTTTAAGTAATAATGTTAACAGCAAAAGTTTTAAGTAAATGGTTTAACGTTTGTGAATAAAAAAAACAAAAAACAAAAAAACATAAAAAGTAACAGTAGTGATAAAACATAATTTAATAAGTTGATATGTACACATTTAAAGAAAATAAAAAACAAATTATTCATGTTCTTGAGAGAATGATGAATGTGAAGTAATCGTTGATGATTGCCGCTTCACCAGTATTACAACTTGCTTAAGAGAAAATTACACTAATTGAAAAAATAAAAAACAAAATTTTTACAACTCATTAATAAATGGAAATTTTAATGTATAAACAGAAAAATACCACTACACAAAATATTTATGTTCAAAATTACATTAAAGTACAGTATATTATAGAAACATTGCAATAAAAGATTAAATCATGCAAAATTTAACGATGCACAATTAGTAAGAAATAATTATTTCTCTCGTTATTTCTCTGCTCTTAGAATTTATTTTACCCCTTCCATGCTACAAAAAACGACTTCTTAACAAAATATCAGCGATATTAATTTCAAGAATTATTAAATTAAAATTCATTTATCTATCCTTGTATATTTTATAGTAAAATAATAAATATATGTATAAATCTTGCAAAGGAAGGTTTTCAATTAATTCATGTTGAAGTTAACAAATATTTTTCAGTCCTTTCCGGCAGCCACAGAAGGAAAAGAATATTTGCGAAACCATAAATTTTTTTGTTTGTTATTTCTTAAGAACACACGATTCCAATTTCGTAGAACACTAAAGGTAAAGTAAACGTTACGTACGATACGAAGTATGAAAGGATTACAAGGAATGGTAATATTTTTGCCAGATTGAAATTAAAAATTCCTTAGTAAAATCTGTTAATTATGTTAAAATATAAAAAAAAATGTTTTTCAACCCACCGAGTTGTCTAGCGATAAACCTGTCGTCGTAAATCAGCTGATTGCAAAGTGGAAGTTCTCAGGTTCAAATCGTAATAAAGGTAGTTACTTTTATTCGGATTTGGATACTAGATTGTAGTTACCGGTGTTCTTCAGTAGTCTGTTTTAATTAATCACAAATCTCAGGAATGATCGGCCTGAGTTTGTTCAGGACTACACATTTAGCGATACAGTGACATTTTACTGATTGATTAGTTGCTTATGACTTTAATAAACTGTTGATGCGACTATAAATAAAAGGAAAAAATACTTCCTTGTACGAAGTAAAGGAAGTATTGCGAAAAGTTTCGGTTTTCAGATTTCAACGGAAATATCCATTTTGACTATCCATCTCGCATAACACAAAAACGATTAGCCGCAGGATGTTGAAATTTTGGATTTAGAACTGTTGTAACATCTAATTGTGCACCTCCCCTTTTGAGAAATCGGCCAACAGTGTCCAAAAAAGCCTGAAATTCAAAAAGATCTGGATTTTGGACTTTTTCATTGACAACTTTTCAACGATATATCATAAGTGGTACTTATTTTCATTGGTGCCAGAGTTATTGCCAAATAAAATTAATGAAATTAATTAATGAAATATTCGGTTCAAGGGGAAGGCACATCGTTTCGAATCAGACTTCATCTCCTTTTTTTTAAACTTTATTTAAAATTCAAATATATATTGATTTATTAGTAATTATTCACCTGCGATAGTAAAAAAAATATTACGATAAATAACAAAAAAAAAAAATTATGAAAAAATATCAGAAGTTATTAAAGAAAAAATGTTATGTACTTACTATTTAAAAAAAAGTATATATGTAATTTAATAGGCGTACAAGGAAGTCATGTGGTGTCCACATCAGATTTGTCAACAAGATGACATCGAAATTAATAAAGAATTATAATATTTTAATTTTTTTTCAATATTGGTCAGTAGTTAATACCAAATTACAAAAAAAATTAACAAAAACATTTATATTTAATTCAGAGTCACTTCTGAGACCGTAAATTAAAAGCAAAAAGTAATATATTAAATTTTTTAACACATTTTAAATTAGTTTTATTAATATTATTTAAAAAAAAATTAATTAAAATTATTTTTGCAAGGAATTTTAGTTGAAATTCGTATAGAACTACAAAGAAAATCACCATCCATTTAAACGTAAAAATGTTTAAAAAAAGTTTAATTTCTTATTCACCTAATTCTTTAAAATTGTTTAAAACACCAATTAAGCAATATTAAAGCCAAAAAAAGAAAAAAAATCTTCAAATCGTAAATACATAAAATTAATGTTTAATACAATTTTAAGAAAGAAAGAATTTTGTTTATTTTATAAAGCATAATAAAGCTTAAAACTATATAAAAAAAGATCTGCAGACGAAGTTATACCTGTAATAAGAATTTATTAAAAAGTGAGTTATATTTTCTAATGTATCGTAAAGTTGCGAATAGTAATAAAACATGAATCTTCACATTTTATAAATGGAAAAGAAAATTATGTTTAACACTTACTCGTTCCCTTTTAGTTTTAAACTAATTGCCCTGTTTACTGTGATTTGGAAGATGAGATAAAGTTGCATATTTTTTCATTTTTTTAAACTAGAAGATGTGTAAAAGTAATGGATGCAAATTTATACCTTCTTTTATTTGTTAGCCGGGAAATTTCAAATAATTTTATTATATTTCTGTTCATATTACATTTCTTATGGCGTTTTTCCAAGAATTAAAAAAAAATTGGTAAATTTTTATAAGCATGAAAATAATGAAATCGGAATAATTTACCTGTAAGCAAATCTTTAGTATATAAGTTTAACAGGTAAATACAGAGTGATTTTTTAGTCCTGTTACCAAATTTTAAATATAATTTAAGAAAGGGAAATTTAGGAGGAATAAAAAATGTATTTGTTACTTAAAAAAGAGTTTTAATAAAAAGCTATTATTTACATAACTGTTAAAGAGTATGCTCAAAATGCCCATCCCTTGCGGTTATACACGCACGGACTCTTTTCAGCATATTAGCAAAAACCTTTTTAAGAGTTGCATTGGAAATATTCGTGATTAAGTCTGTAATATTGACTTTAAGTTCATCAATAGTGTGAGGATTGTTTTTGAAGCCTCGGACTTAATATAGCCCCACAAAAAGTAGTCAGGAGATGTGAGGTCTGGGGACCTTGGAGGCCATAAGCCCAAGCTTATTATTCGATCATCGAAGAACTCTTGCAGAAAATCCACGGTTTCTCGAGACGTGTGACATGTAGCGCCGTCTTTCTGAAACCAGTAATACCGTTCTTAAGGTTCCATGAAGGACAGAAGTTGGCGCACAATATTCCTGTATACTTTACAATTTACTGTCTGTTCGAAGAATATGGGTCCGACTATACGATGACGAGATATCGCACACCACACACCAATTTTTTCAGGATGCAAAGATTTGTCTTGTAAAGCGTTAGGATTTTCAACCACCTAAATTTGACAGTTTTGACTGTTCACATAACCATCGAGATGGATCCAAGCTTCATCACTAAAGAACACCGCTTTTAAAAATTCGATTCCGTTATCGTTTACGAGAGACCTAAAACAACGGCAATGTTGCAATCGCTTGTTTAAATCTGGAGGCTGAAGCTCTTGGACTAATCGTTCGCGATACGGATACAATTTCAATTTTTTAGCAGAAATATTTTTCTGAACACTCGAATATGACAAATCCACTTGTGTGGAAAGTTTTCGTAAACTTTTCCGTGGAGAATTGAGCAATCTTATTTTCATATTATCTAAAACGTCATCAGTCAAGCGGGTTGGTAGACCACTACGTTTTCTGTCGCAAACACTACCTGTCTCTCGAAATCGGTTTTCTAGCCTAGATATTGACATTTTTTCTGGCGGAGGAATACCAATAAATTTAATTTGAAATGATTCTTTTACAGTCGCGTACGATTTCGTAGCGAAAAATTGTTTAAGAATGAAAACTCGTTTTTCTATTGTAAAAGACATTCTGTTCATAACAAGACCGGAAACGGCACAAACGTTTACACAGCTCAAGGAGAATCAACTCATACTGCCGTATCTATACCGGTTGAATAGCGCTACCAACTTCGTGTCACAAAACAAAATTTCCCTTTCTTAGAAAAAATTCACCAGACATTAGCAATTGGATAACAGGACTAAAAAATCACTCTGTATAAAAGAAGTAGGGGATTAATAAAAACCACAAACTAAAAATCTACTTTTAAGTTAATTCAAAATCTACGTAAAGTGGTATGATATTTCCTAATTTATATATATAAACATTTACATACAAATATTTTCTTTTTTTTCCGCAGTGTTTAAATTACAATTGGTTCAAATTTACCGGTACCATATGTAAATTTGATTAAAAAAAAATTACATGCATAGAGAGGTTTCCATTAAAATTCCTCAAAGAAATAAATATGTATGCATATGCATACATATACAGTTTATATAAATATATACTAAATGTAAATAGTACATACAAACATGAGTCCAAGGAACACTGATAAAGTTAGAACATAAGAAGCAAAGGAAACACCAAAAAAAGCTGACAACTCAGTCGCAGGACTTTCCCGTCACGCGGCTAAATCCACGTTCCGGGAAAGTCCTACAACTATGGGTTGTTTCTGATGCACAGCTTACACACACTACTTAATTTAAAATATTTATCATTTTATTTAAAAATAATATTTTATCATTTATTTAATTCAATGATTCTAACTAAAGGGCGCGCGTACACCGTTTTTAATTCGCGCGTGTGTGGCGGTACTAGTGGCGACGGTCGGCGCTAATTAAACTAATGTAATACCACAACTTACATACAACAAATTTCGCTTGTTCCGTCGGCAGACTAGTGTAGCCACGAGGCTTAACGTACCAGGTACCTACCGAGTCAACCGGGCGATCGAGTTTGAGACCTAGCCAGACCAAATTTTAATTTAAATATTATTTATTTGTTTAATTCTACGGCTAACTTGTGACGTCACTATACAACAGACGAATACAACAGCATTTTTGAGGGTGGAGTGCGATTTTTCAAAAACGTCTTTTGCAAACATTGTTATTTTTCAATCGTTAACAATTGTGCCTAAGAAAAATTTGACCTTAATTAGGCGAAATCTCGAGATACTGAGGATGACCTTGCTCTATAGCTTCACCCACTTGACCTTTAAAGTTAATTATTTAACGGTATCAATGCCCCGTATATATAAGTAATTGATTAAGTTTGGTCAAAATCGGTCTAATAGTTCTAAAGATGTTTGATGATTTAGAGACCAACAACGATCACACACACTTACATAGGAACATTAAAATTCGAAAAATTTATATCCGGTTTTTATGTTTTTTGGGTTCCTTATGTGTCAAAACATCAAGATACGGTGAAAACCGCACATGCCCAAATTGTACCGATTACAATACTTTCCCTTCTACAGGTATAGCGCTATCTAGAGGGGAAAGTCTTATCAATCCCACAAAGAATAACTAATCAAACAAAGAAACAGTGGAACAAATCAAAGATTTGTTCCACTGTTTCGGCGGAATGAAGAATTTTGACGAATTTTCACAACACCCTTTCTAAGTGCTATATAGGAATATTAAAATACAGTAAAATTTGTTTAAAGCGGAATCGCAAGCGGCGAAGCTGTTTTTTCCAAATTGGAAAAGTTTTTCCATATTATACAAAACTGAATACATATTAAATTAGGCTAATTTTAAGTAAATACATATCTGCAGTTTAGGAGTGTAGATTCTCACTGATTTCATTTTTAGACTGAACTCATTTCATTTTTTCACACAAGGTGATTTCATTCTTTCCTTCAAATTTCGGAGAACATACACATCTAATGTATGCTGTCGCTTTGGGCACCGAACATTCTTGCTGTTATCCAGGAGGTTAATCGCTAGTCAGTTTACATGTTTCTTCACTCTCATTTTGTATCTTGCATTGTCGCCGAATCTCCTCTAGAACGGTTCGCAATCCCATATAACCGTGTATTTCAAAAACCACGATTTTGTTACATTTCTCAATACTTTATTCTGGAATCGCTGTACGACTTCAATGTTACTCTCACTTGTCGAGCCCTATAGTTAGGATTCCGTAGGTTCAAATCGGTTTCAGGACCGCTGAGTGCAGTTACTGTTTGTTAGGAAATGATATTTGATATCCCTGCCTAGTACATCTCGCTGAAATTAATGTTAAGCTGCGTCTTTTTCTCCCTTAGATGAGTCTTCCACATCAGACGACGATCCAGATGCACTCCCCATTATCACAAGTTGTTAGCATGCATGATGAAAACGCCGTTAAGTTTAACTCGCGGGAGTCACTCATCCTCATCAAAAATGTAACATGAGTAGACTTAGCCGGATTAACATTCATCTTCCATTTACGTGGCCATTTATTAATTAGATCTAATACAGTTTTCAGTTTAGCAGAAGCTACGACAGGATGAGAATCCACGTCCAGGATTAGCGTGTCATCCACAAACGATGCAACTGTGATGTTCTCTAGAGTTGGGAGGTCCGCAGTGAAGACAGAGAATAGAACCGGAGGTCTCAAAACTGAGCCCTGAGGAACATTCTTCACAATAACAAAAAATTCAGACAAGTTTTAATTGTACTTCATCTGGGAAAAACATTTTTCCAGATAGCTGTGTACGATTAAGTAAAACGGTTGAGAAAGACTACTTTTCAATTTAGAAAATACGCCAGGAAGCCAGACCTAATCAAAGGTATATTGGGTATTCAAAAAAACAGTCTAATACATCTCCTCTTCTAGAAGAAGGATTTTAGAAGATGGATTCTCTTCTAGAAGAGTGTGTGTTGGTAAAATCAAAAGAAGAGTAAACGCTTATAACCCGTTTATTAAAAATACAATTTTAAAACTATTAAACACTTTTTGATTTTAATAAAATCACAGTCAGAAAATAACAGAAGTCAACTAACGGAGATATAAATGTAAAAACAACAATTAAAAATATGTTTAATATTAAAAAAAAATTATTATTAATAAATATATTTTTTCGATACCTGGATTCACTAGTGTTTTACTTCATTCATTAAGAAAAGTTTGCCGTTTTTCTAAAGAATATTTTGTTTTAAAGAAAAACTTATATGAAAAAATCTCTTTCGGCACGCCGGAAGTCGGAGTTAGATTTCACCAGTGCTAAGTGGGGATAAAAAAGATGTCCACCTTAAAATTAAGAAAAACTTCAAATTTACTCAATACGACAATGGTTGCATGTGAAAAAATGTTTTACGAGTTTAGCATACGACAAGCCCCATCTTCTTACAATTCCAGCAATATTTTGGTCATCTCTTGTCGTAAGGGTTGGTCATATAAAAAATCCTTTCAGACAAAAGTTTTAGGTAATGTTTAAAGAACTAATAACCACTTTAAATCGATTCGATACTGTACCTATTAAGGAAGGTATGATTTTTTTTTGTCTTCGAAACCCTATTTTTTCCACTCCTTGGTAATTCCTCCCTCTGGTAATTTCCACCCAATGGTTGGTAATATCAAAAAACTTTACTTAGATAAGTTTTAGGCCCTTATCCAAAGAATAATAGGAACTTTTAACAAATTCGATATTTTACTTAATACGAAATTTATAGGAATATTTTGCTTATTCGAAAAAGCCGCCCCCAATTTTCACCCCCACGGTCCGATTTTACCTATTAAGGAACTCGACCGAGTTGGTCGTTATATTTTATGTATCAATTTGAAATTGACTGGCCCAAAATTACGGCAGTTATTCTGTCCACAAGAAAGTGAAATATGTGTATAAACTTTTGAACTGACGGTGGTTTTGGAGTCTGGGGGATGTGAAACGCGAAGATATATCTAAATTTACCGGAATTCGAATCATGGTACCGGTTACTTTCTTATGAAATCTACCTAACAAACCCAAAAAATCTCAACGATTTTATAGACACTAATTATACATTTTTTTTGAGTTCTTTTTACATTTGGTTTATTTATTTTTCTTACTGGGGTGAAATTTAAAGATAAAATATACATCAGTAGTATTCGTTGAAGGGTGTAAGAGAATGAAGTTACACAGTAATGTTCGATTTACACAGTAATGTTGTTAATATCATATAGTTTGAATTGCATGTTTTAAATACTTGTACATAAATCATGAATATTTCTCAAATATTTCAATAATAATTAAATATATGACATGCTAATTACAATGAAGGTTTTATCTGATGCTTTTGACACTCGTATATTCGTGTACATACATGTATGTGTGTGCGCGCGCGCGCGTATTAATTGTATGTTTTAACGAATGGTAAAAGTATAATACATCTGTATCATAAAATTATACGTTTAATTATTAAATACTTTACCGTATTTTATTCGCTGTTACAAATTTATCAATCGAGTACAACTGAAATTTCTTTTATATAAGAATTTCCCCTCTTACAAGATACGATAATTCTAGTTTTACAATAAAATATAATTAATCACACAAACGTATGGATAAATTTCATAATAAATTAGGGTGAGAAAATACGGGACAAATATTTAATCACAAAAGTCTTTTATGTAAATTGATTAGGGTGTCATAAAATTATTAAGAGGGGAAAAAGCGATATAGTTCAATCATTGTATTGTAGTATAAAATTTTAAAATTATGAAAAAGATTGGAATTCGGTTATCGTGTGGGTCTGTTTAAAATGATTGATTTTGTTGGTAAATAGTATAAACGCGGAGAGGAGTAAAGCGCATAAGTGTTAACGGTGGCGCATGACTCAGTCTTTCCAGTATTTCAGCCCATTTTCTCCGACTCACGGAAACACATGCTACCCTAATTGTTATTCCATTAACCTCTCCTTTTCATTCTTCTTTTTCATCCCTAAACAGTTGCCTGCCTCTCGATTCTATCTGCTTCACCAGTTTACACCAATATAACGTCTGTGTTTTTCTTGTTTTGTTTTTGTTTAATAAAATCTATGCGACTGTCATTCGCACACGGGACCGTGGTATGGATATAAGTTATACGCTTATCAAATCAGATCGAACCGAGAAAAATTTGAATAAAAATTTCTTTAAAAAATAGTAATAATTTGTATTCACCCACCCAGTATATTTAACCGATTTCTTTATTTTCTATTTAAATTTATTTATTTGTTTTGTTAAGTATAATAACATTTTTGTTGTAATATAACATTAAACAACTAATTTGTTGAACAGTTTAATTTTTTATTTATCGATTAACCTTAACCTACAAAAGAAAAAGAAATTAAATACAGTAGATTTAGTAAAACACCAAAACAGATACTCTACTCATTGATGAAATTTATGTCAAATCCGGTATATTAAAGTAAGCTTTAATTGAGTGTGGGTTGAATCTTTTTTATCGGAAAACTACAAAAAACGGTCGGTGTACAATAAATATTATTTACCTTTCATTACTATGATTATTTTGAGATAAAGCAATGATTTTGAGTATAATATATATATACCGGGTGATCATTTGAAAAATTACAACATTTATTATTCAGTCCCATCGTATTTTTGTATGCAGGCATGTACACCATTCTAGGGGGAACCTTTTTAAAATTATTTTCAAAGGGGTGGAGCCCACTCTCTACACTACACCTACTGCCAACTTAAAATTCTTAAATGGCAGTAGTAAAATTTTATTACATTAAATGAAAATCTGAAAAAAAATAATGAATTTTGGTGAAAAGAAAATTGAAATCCGACCACAGCTTCGATCGGTAAGTGTGAAAACCATTTGAGGTACTTTCTTTTTTAAATTTCAGTCCAACAAAAATAACTATATAATTACTTGATATTATTTCTTAAACCATTTGATGTAATCATAATCTGTGAAAATTATTTTTTAAATCAGCAACACAAAATTTCGCCCATAAATATTTTTTTAAATTTTCAAGGGTTGAAAACTTATTTCTTTTAAATGATATGATGTAACTTGTGACACATCATTGGAAGGCCCTTTGAATGACCAGCAATTTGGTACAAATAAAATAAAAATTGGTTCACTGGTATTGAAATTATGATTAAAAATCTGTTTATTTTTAGGTTTTGTTGAAATTTAGTGTTACTGACCCAAAGCATTAAGACTGAAATCGTCCGTTTTTCTTAAAAATGTGGATTTTAGGTTTCTCCAGCATTGATAAAACGTACCAGTAAACACATTATAACATTAGCTAAACATACGAAAAGCCAATAATAACTTAATTGTTGGTAACTATTCTATAAAAATTCTATAAAAAAAAATATTAAACCAACATGACATTATTTTATGGAAACGTTATGTATAGATCAGTAAATAATGATACCATTACTATTTACATCGAAAACGATCAAAATCAATCCGATACAGTATTAAATAAATTTGATGAAGTTGATAACATAAAATTCTCTATGGAAACAGAAAATAATAATTGTTTAAATCTTTTAGACATAAAAATATGCAACAATAAAATAAAATGAAATTAGAAATATATCGTAAAGTTTCTTTAAACAACACATTAATTAACTACAATTAATTGCACCCACGGTCACAAAAGATGGCTGTTTTAAATGCATTATTATATAGAGTAATACATTATTTAAAATATAGCTTTCTCTAAATAAAGAAATTGAAATAATTAAAAATAATGTCCATAGGATATAATACTAATATAATAAATAAGTTATATAAAAGAATAAATAATAAAATTAGTACTTTAAACAATATAAACTTATTACCAGGAAAAAGTGAAAAAATATATATAAAACATGAATACACGCCATATAGCCAAAAAATTGAAAAATTTTACAACAAAATTAACATAACACCGGCTTATATTACAAATAATAAGTTAATTAAATATATTAATAATAAAACATTAAATAATACCTATTCTAATTTTAATAAACAAGGTAAACATTTAATAAACAAGGAATATAGGTAAACATTGTGATATTATATACTCGTACGTTTGTATGACCAACCGAAAATTTTCCATACGAGCAAAAGAACACATGGATAATATTAATAATAACAAACCCGAAAATTCTAATTTTGCTAAACATATCTTAGATGATGGTCATACATACAATCAAAATACTTTTATAAAATTTTTTAGATGTTTCCTATAATTATTTTAATACACATAACTTAGAAAAATGTCACATTAAAAATGTAATTAATGAACAAACATTTTTTAAAAAAGATAAATTATTTAAATATGCCCTAAATACAAATATAAAAAGATAATAATCATAAACAACTAAATTATATCATATTTATAACATGGTTTCCTTTAATTATGTTTTATTCCACCAGAATTCACTATAGTATCTTAAATTTACTGTTGACATTCAAACGGTCAAGACTGTATTCTCATATTAATTTTTGACTTATTATAATATTTTTTTTAATTTCTTGATGATGGCTTGAAAAACCCAAAGATCTTAAGAAAAAATATTTTTTTTTGCTGATAAGTGGTTAAAAATATAAAAAAAATTAATTATTTTTTATTATTAAAATATATCAACGGGACATGTTTAAGATAAATATTAGTTACAATTCATTCTACGAGTTTTTTTAGGAAGAGGGTTTAACCAACTTTGCAAAAAGCTGGAAGTGTATAATATTAATTAAATACACTAACATTAATGAAATATCGTATTAATTATTTATTAATTTTATAGAATGGGTTTCATTAACAGCCCAATTTTAACTCTTTTCCAGATAACCTAAAGAATTTTTAAAACAAAATATTACTTAGTTTAAATGGTTATTTGAAAAAAAAAATTAATTTTCTTCTCATTATAATTATTTTACATAATTAGATTGTAATAGAGTAATTATATATCTAATTACTTGAAAATTTGTTAAAAGAAAATTAATTAATAAATAACATTAAAAAAAAACACTAAAAAACAACATATTTCCACTCTCAAAAGAACTTTAGCTTAACAGTCTATACATAGTTTCTTTGCATCTGTTATATTTTTTTTATTTTTTCCATATTCTAAGGCAGCCGGTTTATTTTATTCAATCACAGTCCCTTGAAAAAATCACATTATTTCAATCACAGTATTTTACACGCTGATTCACAACCTTTAGAAATTTGATTGTTTAGAAATTTAAATCTGAATTTAAGATCAGTATGTAAATTACAGTCTTTAATGATGTATTTCACTGTAACTGAGCCCCTAAAAGAGCAGATTAGGCTGTTGTAGTCCCTGAAAAAGTTAGGATGATGTTAGCTTCGTATGCCCAATTCTTAGTCTGATGATGTAGACCTGTTTACTTCGACCACACTCTCTACGCATTGGCCATCTTTCGACAGTTCGTTTGAATGTGTGTAGTTTTGTTTGCATGTTAGTCAAGTATACTGCTGTACTAAGATAATGTTGGTTGTGGCTGGATTCATTGCATCTTTCTGTCTTAGCAACCTCTTTGACTGGCGTGTTTTTTATGTTGTTTACGGCAGACTTAGCGGTAGCATCTGATTCACCATCGCCTTGAATATATACATGGCTAGGGATGAAGATGAAAGTGAGCGACGAGTCTCGGTGTCTTATTTTATAGAAAAAAATCAAGAATCGTTCCGAGTAATCGATCCGATGTAGATTTGTCGTTTAACGCGGGTAATAATATTCGTTAGAATAATGGATACTCTCTCGGGCTGTGCTTATGCTTCACGTGGATCCGGCCCGGGGGAAGAGATGAAAAAAAGAAAGAAAAAAAAAAGGCGGGTAATAAGCCCAATGAATCTGTACAGATAACAGATCATTCAATGCTACGGGCTTCTCAGTAACACATCGCTTTCAAAACCGTATACGTTTCAGCAGCGTATATGCTCGCTTCCCTTGCAAGTGTCCATGTATGGGAAATCCCGTTAGGTGGTATTTTATCTTTTATTTTTCTCGAGGCAAGATTCTTACATTTGAATTTCTAGTAACCTACTTTTGTAAATTATTTTCCGATTACCGTAAAACTGTTTTCAATTTTTAATTTATTTTAATTACCGCCATATAAAGGAACAGTTGGAATTTAATTTTCCTTTTCCTTTATTTTTTCACTACACCCCTGCACTGGATCAACAGTTAAGCGTGGCTCTGTGCAGGGATATGTCTTGAAACTCAAACGAGGATCGCTGACTGGATTTCTTCTTTTGATTTTGCCCATTTTAATGGGGGTACACCATTTCTGGCTTCCCAATACCGGTTCTGGTCTTTTCTGAGTCCGCTCTAGTGGGGGTACAATGACTGGCTTCTCCCCAACGGTTAAGATCTTTAATTTCCCAAGAATTCCCACCGATTACCTCGATCTACCGAGATCTCTGAAGGACAAGAGATTCAGAGTCCTCCCACTTCACCGTCGCCGACCATCCAAGCAAGCCCAGACAAACGGCGTCTCCATGAGGGGCTATCCTTCACCCACGGCCACGCATTCCAAAACCCCGGAAATAAATCAGGCTTTCTTCTCGAAATTAAAACTGGATTTTAATTTAGGAAACTGAAACTTTAAATAACAAACAAAAATACAATTTCTTGTTTTATTTTTTTGTATATTTTTTTAACTAGCTTTTATTACTTTTTAAATGATGTTAAAGAACAATTTAGATTCAGAGTAACAGTACAAGGTGAAAAGATAAAGATGCTACGATTTGCTGATGATATAGTAATTCTAGCCGAGAGTAAAAAGGATTTAGAAGAAACAATGAACGACATAGATGAAGTGCTACGCAAGAACTATCGCATGAAAATAAACAAGAACAAAACAAAAGTAATGAAATATGGTAGAATAACAAAGATGGACCACTGAATGTGAAAATAGAAGGAGAAAAGATTATGGAGGTAAAAGAATTTTGTTATTTGGGAAGTAGAATTACTAAAGATGAACGAAGCAGGAGCGATATGAAATGCCGAATAGCACAAGCGAAACGAGCCTTCAGTCAGAAATATAATTTGTTAACATCAAAAATTAATTTAAATGTCAGGAAAAAGGTTTTGAAAGTATATGTTTGGAGTGTCGCTTTATATGGAAGTGAAGCTTGGACGATCGGAGTATCTGAGAAGAAAAGATTAGAAGCTTTTGAAATGTGGTGCTATAGGAGAATGTTAAAAATCAGATGTGTGGATAAAGTGACAAATGAAGAGGTATTGCGGCAAATAGATGAAGAAGGAAGCATTTGGAAAAATATAGTTAAAAGAAGAGACAGACTTTTGGGCCACATACTAAGGCATCCTGGAATAGTCGCTTTAATATTGGAAGGACAGGTATAAGGAAAAAATTGTGTAGGGAGGCCACGTTTGGAATATGTAAAACAAATTGTTAGGGATGTAGGGGGTGTACTGAAATGAAACGACTAGCACTAGATAGGGAATCTTGGAGAGCTGCGTTAAACCAGTCAAATGACTGAAGACAAAAAAAAAGTTAAATTATGTTCATAGTTGGTTATTTTTTTATATAGTTTCTTTTTTATCCACAAGTTTTGTAAAAGAATATCACTATAATTTTTTGGAGAATATAATGAAATAAATAAATTTAAAGTCATATTTTTATTACTTTTAATAAATTTTTTTTTTTAATTACTAATATTTTATAATTTTAATAATTATTAAATTTCTTTTAATCTTAATAAAAGCGATTTAAATAATTTAAAAAAAAATTATAAAATGCAGTAAAGACAATAACGTTTTAATTTCATAATAGTGATAATTAATGATATGAACAATAGTTTTAGTTGGTTCAGCAAAAATAATTACGCCTTTACACGTTGATCAGAAGAATTTTTTATTTGATATACCTACATCAAAAACAGTAAATAGTACTCTAGTCTACTTAATTAAAATGTGCAACGTGAAATTAAATTAACAGAGTCTCTAATATACCTTAATTAATAAAAAATTAACAAACCTATCTGATTTGAATTTCCTTAATTAAATTGTAATTATCGTTATTAATTTATAATTTGTAGCGTACTGCAAAGGTTATATATAAAGGGAAATTTGTGTCTAGTTCATAAATATGAATGCGTGTGAATATATGTCAGAGCTAGTTAAAGTTATATATTGTGAATATATGAAGACTGTACGTATATATTAGTATGTATGTGTATTTAGGTGCACTGTTCATCATTGTATAGACTCGTGAAATGTAATTTAAATTATTTTATAGAAACTGACGTACGTAGATAGAATTATTAAGATTTTGATTCATTTCATTAGCTTTTTCTCCCTTGCATATATTTTTTTAATTATTGTATTGGTAAATTAAAGACTTCATTATGACAATTCAATAATTACGCTAACAGTTCTGTGTTTTTAAACTTTTTTCTCTTTAATTATATTTGCTGCAATCTTACACTGTATTGTAGACCTATGAATTTAATTTAGAAATTTAATTAAATTTATTTTAATTTGTAAACTTCATTTACTTAAATTTAAAGATTATGATTGTTAAGATCTTACTGTAGTTTCATCAAATAATTTCTTATAGAATTTAAAATATCAACAGTTTAACTACGTATAATACAATTTTATGAAATCGTTTGGAAAAATAATTTTTTTGGCTGAATACACTTCTATTGTGGCTGAAATTATAGTGTCTAGGAAGGTATATTTCTATATATCTTTTTACGTCTAAAATGGATCTGAATATGTTGCACTTCCTTTCATACCCAGGTTCAGTAATATTTAATACCCAGGTTTCCTTTCATACTCAGGTTCAGTAAACTTTAATTAACTTTAATATTTAACTTACAATACTACTTTCATAATGAAAATACTGATTTACTCACTCTTTTCAACAAAAATTGTCCATTTTGTCTACGAAATGTAATTGAGAACATATCTTTATTAAAAGCATACAAAATTGGAAAAGTATTAAATTTAATAATCTGAAAATTTACCTGTCGACTGTAAATATTGGGAAAAAAATTCTTCAAAAGTGAAACAACTCGTATATAAATGTCCCCGATTATAAGCAAAAAGGGAGAAGTTAGAAGCTTAACTTTATAAACAGACTGTTTTTTTGGATATATCTAAGAAAAAAAATCTTTTTAAATAATCTGACAACTCTTCCTAAGTAAAAAAAAAAAAAATAACATTCTAAATTTTTTGTATATAAATTAAAAAAAAATTATTGTACATTTCGTTTATATTCATGCTTAAAATACACTGTATGTAACGGAAGTATACACTGTACACTGTAACGGAAATTATGTGAATCATCAGATGAAATGAGATCTAAGTATTGTGATGAGCAATAAAATAAAGAAAGTGTGGAAACCAATGGAAACTTTACTTCATTGTATCCGAAGTTGATGAAAGGATTAATATACTAGCTTCCAGATCATAATGTTATAAATTCAAGTCCTAGGATACGGATTTGTTATTTTTATCACATATCAAATTCAATCTCATTAATAATTCAGGAACCATAACATATATCAATAATTATTTTTCATTAGAAACTACAGTAAATACGGTAAATTTATTTTTTACTGTATAATTCATGTAAAGGTTAAACCTTAAGATCAATCGAAATGCTTGGGAAGTTCAGCGACAGCTTTGCCAGGTATTTTATAGGCTAGACTATTATCTAATGTTTAGGGCTGTTATAAGGAAAATACTAAGCAACATCAGATTCCACATTCATAAAAATAAAAAGAAATAAATACCACCGTTTCTGTAGATCAACTGACATTTTAGTTTAGAATTGCTAATACTGTTTTTCATATAAAAGCTAATAAAAATCCGGCGACGTGTGGGGCACGATTATTCAATAAAAGCTTTCAATCAGTCTGAGAACTGATGAAATCATTTGTTCCTATTATCAAAAAAAAAAAATCCACTAGATTTAATTTTAATTTTATTTTGGTATTTGTTTTTATATTTTAGACCTCCCATCATGATTTGTCATTAGTCTAATGATTATGTCCACATAACGTATTTATTTGTATTATTATAATAAATACTTCTTTGTCTACAATGAGAAAAAAAAATATTAAAAAGAGAAAAAATAGTCATACAATTTATTATTTTTTACTAAAAGGTAAAACTAAACAATCATTGTTTTTTGTCAGCGATAAAACTGACGCTTTTCAATTTCGTAAAATATTTGTGATTTTTAAGACAAACTCCTACGTGTCCTTGAACTTGTAAAACCAAATAATAATAATAAATTCAGATTTTCATACAAAACTACTGAAAATAATTAATTCTAAAAAACATTTTTCATTCTTAAAAACTTTTAATTCTTATCTGCTTAAGATATTCGATCTCAAATTATGTTGTGGTTAAAAATTAGCGCAGGAAATCAAAATAATTCAAAAACCTCAATTACATGAGTAATCACTCAACAAAATATTTAAAATGTATTTTTTGGTAACCGGTTCAAATATTTTCACTTTTCGTTTTCATGTATGATTTAATTAAAAAAATATGGCAAAAAAGTTGTTATACTTTCCAGCACTCCTTATGTAGTGGAAAATAATGACACATAAAAAAGTTCAAAAAATTCTTTTCTAGGAATGAGGGTGAATTATGAAAAAAATTTATGGTAATATTTTTAGTAAAATTTCAAAAACTAAAAAAGTTTTAAATAATTCCAAAAAATTGTTATTTTTAAATTTTTATCGGCTGTCCCATCTCCAAACCATTTTTGGGGGGACTACTATAATGCTTAGAAAGACAGAAAAAAATGTGTGTAAAGTGAAATGATAAAGATTTGCTAATAAAGTAATTCTAGCTGAGAGTAAAAAAAGATTTAGAAGAACAATGAATGGCATGGATGAAGTCCTACGCAAGAACTACCGCATGAAAATAAGCAAAACGAAAGTAATGAAATGTAGTAGAAATAATGTAGGCTTACTGAGTATAAAAATAGGAAGAGAAACGATTATGGAGATAAAAGAGTTCTGTTATTTGGGAAGTAGAATTACTAAAGATGGATGAAGCAGGAGCGATACAAAATACCCAATAGCACAAGCGAAACGAGCTTTCAGTCAGAAATATAATTTGTTTACATCAAGGTTAATTTAAACGTCAAGAAAACATTTTTGAAAGTATATGTTTGGAGCGTAGCTTTATATGGAAGTAAAACTTGGACGTTCGAAGTACCTGAGAAGAAAAGATTATAAACTTCTGAAATGCTGTGCTGTAGGAGAATTTTAAAAATCAGATGGGTGGATAAAGTGATAAATAAAGAGGTGTTGCGGCAAATCGATGAAGAAAGAAGCATTTGGATGAATATTGTTAAAAGAAGAGACTTATAGGCCACATTTTAAGGCATCCTAGAATAGTGGCTTTAATATTGGAAGGACATGTAGATGGGAAAATTTGTGCAGGCAGGCAACGTTTGGAATATGTAAAACAAATTGCTAGGGAAGTGGGGGTATTTGCAACACGAGCAAGTTTTTGTAACACGATAAAGCTGGAGCGTTATCGTGGTGCAAAAACTAAAAATTGTTTGTCCACATTTTTGGTCTTTTTTTTTTATTTCCTCACGTAAACCGATTCACATAAAACCCCTGTTTGTTGACCATACAACCTTGTAGTGAGAATTCATAATAGACGATGCTATTTTAATCGAATAAATAAATAATAAGGAGATCCTTAACGTTCGATCAAACTTTTCGTGTTTTTATTTCTTCAGGAAGCTTCCATTGGGATCATTGGACCTTCATTTTAATATCATAATGGTACATCCAGGTCTCACCTGATAAGACACATATGTAATTCTGAATCATGAGCAATACCAACTAACAATTATTTTGCGATGTCGCTTTTGTTGAAAATTCAACAGTTTTGGAAGAAATTTTATTACTACTAGTTTTATATCAAAATTATTAAAATAGTTTCACCCGAGCCATAAGAGATTCTCTCTCATCTCTTTAGCATGATCTTTAATAGTGATTCGAGGATAATCTTTTATAATTTCTTTTGTTTTGTTGACATTTTCATCAGTTTTTGATGTATTTGGACGTCCAACCTTTTCGTCTTCAACGCTTCACGGCTTTCTTGAAACCGTTTTATGAATCATAAACTCTTTGTATCGACATAATATCCTTACTTTCTCCTAACATCTTGACCGCTTCTCTTTACTTCATTTACTCCATTCTTACCAAAAAATTTAATACAAATTAGAGATAACAATTGTGATACTGTTATAAAACGAACGTAGTTACTTCAACATTACAAAATGACCATCAACTGTTATGTACTTAATTTTAATATATGAATTTTACATTTTTTATATATTTCAATTATAAATTCCACCTGAAGATGGCAGAATAGTTGAAAGCGCTAGAGAAAGTCAAATTTTGGTAAGCTGTTCTAAAAAATAATGTATAGTACAGATTCTTTGCTTCGTGATTTTCAAGTAAAACAAATCGCTACTCCTAATAAAATAAGTTCTAATTACTTTCTTTCTTTTTCCTGTTTAGCCTCCGGTAACTACCGTTTAGATAATTATTCAGAGGATGAATGAGGATGATATGTATGAGTGTAAATGAAGTGTAGTCTTGTACATTCTCAGTTCGACCGTTCCTGAGATGTGTGGTTAATTGAAACCCAACCACCAAAGAACACCGGTATCCACGATCTAGTATTCAAATCCGTGTAAAAATAACTGGCTTTACTAGGACTTGAACGCTGTAACTTTCGACTTCCAAATCAGCTGATTTGGGAAGACGCGTTAACCACTAAACCAACCCGGTGGGTTAAGTTCTAATTACTAAGCTAATAGATTCCAACTACACGTTCAATATGGCGGAAAACATTGATATACATTACAGACATTGCTGCTCTGTGTAAAAAAATATAAAAAATATCAGCTGTTGGAAAAGAATTTCCATTTTTATAACCTCTTTTATTTCAAAATGTCGATCCTGCTTGAAACGTATGAATTTTACATTTTTTATATATTTCAATTATAAATAGCCGAAATTTGATAAGCACAGATGTATTAAGTTATTCATTTTGAACTTTATATATTTATATAAATAACTTATTAACTTTTTCGCAGCGTGAAAAAAGTAACTGAATTGAAAAGACAGAGCAAGCAGAATTAATAAACTATTATTAGTCTTTATCACATCTCGTACGATAAATACAACAATGACTATAAAAGAATTAAAAAATTCAGAAGTGATTGTTCTTTTTAGCAAGGATTATAAATACATAGATATAAAGACAAGAATAATCTAATTAGGGATAAGTTAATGGAATACACCTCTATTTCTTGTTAACACCTATTGATCGCTAGGACAGGATGTCTTGTTAATTACAATACACGAGTGGAATGGTAATTGGGGCAGTGTAGAGGAGATTTTAGTATTGAAATAAAGTGGCTAGTTTGCCCCAGGCCCTGAACTATGAATTTCCTCCATTAGAAAGCAAGTGCTAACTACTTATGACACTCCCGATACACAAATATACTTAACACAAAATACATTCATATATTTGATTGTTTTATTTATTTTACATTTAAAAGAAAGAATAAACAAAAATTTGTTAAAAAAGAATATTTTAAACATTTTAAATATTTTTTAAATCAAAAAATACTTAAGTAAAAACAATCACAGTCTTTGAAACAATTAAAATATTAAGAATAAGGTGTCAAAACTACCTAGAAAATTATTGTAACTCGTAAATCATAGTACGCTATAAATTGTTCTTGCCTATTTTTTTAATAATTATCATAAATAGAAATGAACCTAAAAGTTAAAAAAATAATGTTATTCATTTTGAACTTTATGCATTTACATAAATAACACACATACACACACAAAATGCCAAAGTTGTGTATTAGAAGATTCTCCACAGAGTTCTAGAATGTCCCTTACTAAATTTTATAGATATAATATTTTATTAAAAATAACGAAAGAATTTTTTTGTAAATATGGTTCGTAAACATTTTGTTTCTGTATCACTGTGAAACATTTTTCCTTGATTTTGGCTCCAACGATAAATGAGGATAGACGTTTAGCGAAATTCTTGAAACACAAATAATAGAAATAAAGTGTAAATTTATATATCTTTTGATCTGAAAATTAAGAATAAAACTGTCGATCTCCGTGGCGAAGAGGTAGCGTTATGGCCTTTATCCGAAGATACTGGATTCGAATCCCGGTTCAGGTATGGCATCTTTCATACGCTCCCAAATTTCCGTTTCATATTTTCTTGTCCAAGATAAGATATGGTGAATTAATCATAAAACATTGGTCCTAAAATTATATCTGTAGTGGTTTTTGAAAAAAAACTTTTCAAAACCGAAAATAATTGGAATCGAAAAAGATACCTTTTCTGCAACTTTTGTTATAGAGTAGTTTATTTTTTTAAAATTTTATTTGTTTTCAATTAGATTTATTTACGTAAATTTTTTACAGTTAATCTCTCAATTAATTTTGAACAAAACGTTATCATTTACTTGATAATCTAATAAAAAATATTTACATCTTTGCTAAAAAATGAATACACACTCATTTTACTGTTAGAAAAGAAATTGTGGAAAACGTTTCTACAACCTGTAATTCAAATGCAAAGCATTTACGTGTATCATGGTTATTATATACAATTTTTAAATGATTCTAATTAGATGAATACGCCAATAAAAATAATCAGAACTCTCTGGATCAATCTATATGTATATATAAGTATACATGAGCAATAATCGTAAACAGCTATACAGGAACAAATAAACATAACAAAAATAATATGAACAACATTTCGCTTATAATCATAAGCTTTATAAATATTACACACGCGCGCACATGTATAACGTTATATTAGCTATTCGATGAGCTGGATTAATGAACAGACCTATGTATAATAAGAATGCCAGCATGCCGAGGTAGATTTTACCTATAATAGTGAGAAAGATGAAAAGTTTTTTTTTACAAAGAAATTATTTAATTAAAACGACACTTTATACAAAATATAATTTCAAAGATATTAATTTTCAATACATAAGCTCGGAAATAGGCCGGCCTCCGTGGCGCGAGTGGTAGCGTCTCGGCTTTTCATCCGGAGGTCCTGAGTTCGAATCCCGATCAGACATTTTCACACGTTACTTGTCATCCTCTGAAGCAATACCTAACGGTGGTCCCGGAGGTTAAAGAAAAAAGAATAAAAAAAGCAAGGAAATACAAAACCAAGATTATTTTTCTTCACAAAGGAAAGAGAATCCTTAATATATAAAAACTGTTAGACCAAAGATATTGAGAAATGTATATGCTTGAAGTTAGATTAATAAATACGCGTAAATGTTACAGTAAATAATTTTCTAGCATGAGCTAAGCGGAACCTCATCCAGATATTTCAAAATATATTATTATCAGTAACTTCTTTTTTTAGTAAGTGTATAGAGTTTGTTTTTATAAATGTCTAATGGAAAATAGTACAAAATCATATAACTTGTTTGACTTAAGAGGAGAACTACACAAAAAAGGAATTTTTTAAATATTAAAAAATCATATCATTTTTCTGATAATATTCAAACCCTTCGACTGTAAAGTAAAATTCCCTTAATTCATTTCAGGTCATATAATAAAAAATAGATAGACAAAAATGAAAAAAATTATAGAAATATTCTTTATCGTAAGATAGTAAACAAAAACCTTTAAATTCTGAAACAAAAGACAGTAAATTCTACAGGCAGTAAGTTGAATTTAAATAAAATGCAAGTCATAAATTTTATACGTGTATATCGTAACAAGCAAGCGCTTTTTATCTAAATTATGTTTTTATTTGAGCTGATACTTATTCTGAATGAGGTAGAAAGGAAAATTTTATTTATATTTACATATATATGTATACTTTCATCCTATTCATGTTGCTGAACAGGAAGTGCTTCAAAATAACAACGATATCGATATCACTTGCATTCCAATACACTATTTTGATGTACTGAAATGAAGTGTTGAAATATTTAATAGAAAGGGACCGAAAGCCCACTGGGATAGCGTGTATAAAAGAGATAGTGTGTTCGAAATAGATAAGGACAGAACGAGTGAGAAAGCACATGATGACTTCGACAATGGAAACAGTTGGAAATGCGCTCGCTAATAGGATAGGACAGAGGGTCAGGTGAATATCACGAAGGGCAGGTAAAGCAGGAATGATAGTGGGAGAGAGAAAATAATGTTTTGCTACATAACATTGTTCCCATGGTAACCGTGCCCGGGCCGGATGACATCCTATGACGTCATTAACCTAACTTAATTGATGAAACCGGATAAGTTTCTCAACTTAATAGTATAAACACCTGTTGATTTTAAACTTTGAAACGTATAACCGTTACTAAATGTATTATATTATATATCTATCTGCACGTTTCATACGTTTGTGTATTTTAGTCGAATTGAATCGAAAATGTATTATGAAACATCTGTCTAACATTGTTGTAATTCCTTTATGAAACTCAACATATACTTGTATTCTCTTACAACAGCTATAAAATAAATTTAGTCGATGCTGCACTTGTAAATAAATTTTATTTGAATTGACATCATATTTCTGTTAACTGCAGGGATTTTTTACCGCTCAAACGTTTCAAAATGAATAAAAACAAGAAAATTAATGTATATTGTAGATACAAATTAATCTTTATTTTTAAGTTATAGTAAAATTTATTTATCTTAATTTAAACTTAGTTATTTAAAATAAGAAACAATGTAAGCTCTACCATTTTATTACAATTATTATTATTATATAAAATATATTCTAAAAGTGAACTACGTATCAATGGTGTCATATCATTTATTTTTAATTACTTTATTAGAAATTAAACAAAGAAAAATCTACTGTAGATCGATAAAATAGGAATCATATAAATTTATAAAATATGATATTATGTACTTTAATGTCGCAATGTCTTTTACCTACTGGTTAAAAAAGAAGAAAAAATCTCATATAAACTACATATTTTTCAGAAAAAATTTCAGATTCCATCAAAAAAAGAAGAGTCAAATTCTTCGGCAATTTATAAGAATGAATGATAAGAGACTCAAAAAACAAATCTTCAATTATATTAACAACAAAAAGAACGAACAGAATAGATTTGAATGGTTCAAAAAGACTAAAACATCTAAAGAAATAGTACTAGATAGAACAACATTCAGAGAAACGGAACAAGGTTTCAAGAGTTTCTAAGATTGGAAGAAAAAGAAATCAACAACGTTGGTCAAAAGTGAGAAGGCAAAAACAAAGCGAAAGAATGAAATACTGTTAGAAAATCAGGAAAGAAAACGTCCAAAAGAAAGAGATATGAATCCAAAACACTGCTTCAGAGGTCATCAGTAGGAAAATTCAGAAATAACACATATTTTTCAAAATTTCCATTGACTATTAAGGTAAGAGAATATTTTGATATTTAAAAACATTTTTCTTTAATTCTTACATAAAACATATTTGTATTTTCCAAATCAGGAAAACTCATTTTTGATAAAATATATAAAAAATAAAATATATATATAAACGAATAAAAATGTTTAAAATATGTTTTTTTTGTTTGTTAATCGGCTTTAAATAAGGTTCTAAGTACAACAAATTTTTTTTTTTCAATGTATACTCAAGATTCTTTTTTTTTATCTAACGTACTGATTTCGATCTATTTTTTATTTTGGAAATTAATTTACTCTTGTTTATTATTTTCTTCTGTGAAAATTTTTAAAATTAATTATTTTCAAAGTAATTTTGTGAAAATTTTTAAAATTAAAAGTAACAGTCTTCATTTACGACTTTGTTAGTCATAACAAAGATAATTTGTTTTTCTTTGTCACCATTTCTAAGTATTCTACTATCGTAGAATAATATATGTATCCTGATGTCATATAAGATTATCGTGTTAAAATTTAAGAATTTTCCTAAGAAAAAATAGTGAAATAAAAGGGCTATGGAAGATATGAGGAAGAAAAAGAAAGGATGGGGAAATGGTGAAACTGTATCGCTGTTTAGAAAAGAAAATAGAAAGCAATGCGTAATTATAGCGTTATAATTTTGAAGGTCCAGATGATAATTTTTGAACAAATTATTTTAAATAGGATGAAGGGAAATATAGGTAGAGCTTTGAATGAGGAAAAACTTGGTTTCAGACCAGAAAGGAGTTCACTCGATCTTATTTATGGTGTAAGGCAATTGCGTTGAAGGATGTGGAAGTATGGTAATCAACTAATATTGGTGTTTTTCGGTATTGAGATCAGTGAAAAGACCATCCATATGGGAGAGTCTGCCAGAAGTAAATGGAAAGAGGAGTAAATAATCTGGATGCAAAAGATATAGGGGACACACAAGTGAAGAACTAGTTAGGAAATACTGACCGATTTGATATGAAAAATGGATTAAAACAAATAATTATGTTGTCTCTCGTGCTGTTTATTACAGTAATGGAAAGTCATGAAAATAGTTAAACAGAGATTGGATGAAAACATCAAAATAATGATTTTTCCGATGATATGATAGTATGGGGAACCAGCGAGGAAGTGGATAATAGTTAGGAAAGTAAGTTAACAATGCACGGGTTAAAAATTAGTAAAGAGAAAATTGAGATTCTGTTAGCAGCAAAAGAAAACGAAGTGGAGAGAGCTATTATTAGTTGGAGGGAACACAACTGAATGTCACAAAAAAATTTAATTATTTTGGTTCTATTCTGATACCAAACGGGAGGATAGAAAATGTGAAAACCAGCCGATTTCGGAAAGAAGGAAACTTCTACCAAACTACTAAATATTTGGTTTCGGATGGAAATATACCGGTGACGGCAAAATTAATATGTATAGATTATCTTATGTCCCTATGCAGCTGAAACCTGAACAATGTTATAAAAAAAATTGGAGTCATCTGCAGGCAGGGGAAATGAAATTTTTAAATGGCATGATGGGAAAAGAAGAAGAAAAAAAATATGTGGAAGTAAGGAATAAGAAAGAGAATTAGAAGGATTCAAGTATAGTGGTTTGTGGACCTCAGGAGAATCACTGAAAACAGAATCCCGAGAAAAATGGAAGAGATGTAAAATATAGGAAAACATCCAAGAGAAAACCGATTTTAGGATAGAGGTATGAAATGAAGATGATAACTTTGACGGTATAAATGTAGAGAGAGAAAGAATGAGGATGAATAGAGACCAGTGATGATTCGACACCCAGACCTAGTAAATTGGAACGGTAATTGGGTATGAATGAACTTGGATTATAATTTTATTGTTATTAAAAATATATTTCAATAAACAATAAATACATAAATCTGATTGGGCTGAAAGGATCAAAGGATCGTAATAAAAACCTTGATCAAAGCAGTCATAAAATAAACAATTTAGTATAATATAAAAGAGGTAAATAACAAACATATTAATAATTTAAAATAAAGACATATTAAGTACGTGAATATACTACAAAATAACAATTCAGAAGGCATTAATGGACATTATTTAATTAATAATTAATAAACATGGTAAAAGAAGAAAAAATAGAGTGTTATTTTTTCAGTATAATTTAAAAATTCATAAACAGAGTGGTATTGTTTCAATAAAAGAAAATCTTCTAATGAAGATGCTTAAATGGGTCGTTAAGTTATTAAAAATGCCAACGAAAACACAATAACAATCTTTCTCGTAAGCCGAAATATTGTGTTATTAAAAAATATTTCTTTTTTGTTACCCTTATGAATGCGCAAACTTGTTAATATCTATAATGTAATTAAAATATATATATATTTTATATAATATTAACACATAAATCAACTCAGTCAATGTAATTACTTATAAATATAAGTAACAACCAATTTTTAAAATAATAACTGTCGGTTTTAATACTTAAATAAAAGTTTTTAAAACTTAACGAATGTGAAATATTTAAGTTTTGATTAATCCACTCAGCAAAAATAGAGGATTTATTTATTATTCAAAATTCAATTAACATTTTTTTTTAATACATTCTTATTTATAGTAACAACAACAATTGAAGTCATTAGTTACTGGAGTGAAACTGTAAATATACCGGTAAACGTGTTGTCTTGAACAGACTCAGGCTAACCATTCTTAAAACGTGTTATTAATTGAACCCTAACCACCAAAGAACACTGGTATCCACCATCAAGTATTCAAATCCAAATGAAAACAACTACCTTTATTAGAATTTGAACTTAAGAACTCCTGAATTCGAAATCAGCTGATTTACGACGAGTTTACCGCTAGACCAACCCGATGGGTCTGTAAATTTTTATTAAAATGTATTAAATTAGAAAATCTGATGTAGACAACACATGACTTCCTTGTATGCATATTAAATTAAATTTACACATTTTTTTAAAATGAAGTACATGAAATTTTATTTCATTAAAAATTTCTAATATTTTTTTATTTATTTATTTATTATTATTATTGAATTATTATTCATCGTACTTTTTTTTTACGAGAGGTTAGTAATTATTTATAAATCTATATATTTAAATTTTAAAAAAAAGTTAAAAAAAAAGATGAAGTCTGATTTGAACCGATGTCCTTCCCCTAAGATCCAAATATTTCATTAATTAAAATTTTATTTGAATATAACTCTGAAATCCGTGAAAACAAGTACTAGTTATGATATATCCTTGAAGAAATCTCAATGAGGACTTATTACTGAACTTTAAAAAGTTCAAAGTCCGAATTTTTGGGGATTTTGGGCTTTTTTGGACAATTTTGGTTCCGTGAATTGCTATCAAAAGGGGAGTTGCACAACTAGATATTACAACAGTACTAAATCCAAAATTTCAACATCCTACGGCTAATCGTTTTTGAGTTATATACATACGTACATACATACAGACGTCACGCTGAAACTAATCAAAATGGATATTTCCTTTGATATTTGGAAACCTAAATTTTTTTCCGATCACAATACTTTCTTTCCTTCGTACAAGAAAGTAAAGAAAGAATACTGATTGAAAACGTTTGACGTTGACTATAAATAATCACAAAATTTACCTCTGTTTGTAAAACGTTTTTACTGACCTAATTTTTTGGACAAAATTGTATTAAAATTATGAACCCAAATTATGAAAATTACAAACCCTCGACTTCGACATCAGCTGACTAGTTTACCGTAAAATAACGAGTTTTACCACTAGATCAACTCGGTAGATTCAATTAAAATTATTATTAATTTATTGTCTTTTTTGCCGATCTTTTGGCCTTTAAGTTCTTAGCTTTTACTTTCTCCCAATATTTAGTCATTCTTAATGATCTTGCTTTACTATCCTCTTCTGAATAAACCCTTTTTGTATAAATAAAAGTTCTTACTTTAAAGTTGGTATTCTGATCTTTAATATCAATTTTAATTTTTCGGATTTATTAAGTAAATCTTCGTGAGTCAAATTTAATTCTTGTATGTCTTCTTTAATTTCTTTGATCCATAACGGCGGATTTTTTAAAGACCAACATTGATCGATAATTCTCTTAGTAATACTATCCTGCGGTAATCTTAACAAGTGTGCACAGAAAGAAATTCGCTTCTTTTTCATAGTATCAATTAAGGATTCCAAGTTTTCGAACAGAAATTTATTAGGCAATAATGTGTACTGATTTCGTGTTTATATTTTTTGTTTATGCAGGTTCTAAGAATCCTGCTTTCGACTTTAAACAAAGGTTCAGTCCTATTTTTCTGATTTAATCTAAATAAAATCTCGCTCGCGTAAGTAATTACCGGTTTAACCACGGTTTTGTAATGTCTAATTTTAGTGTTAATCGAGAGCGATTTTTTGTTGTAAGTATTTTTGGTTACTTGTAGCACTCTAAATAATTTATTAAGTCTTTCAGTCCAATTTTGTTTTTCGTTACAGTTACAAGTAATGATGTCATATACAATATTTATTATTAGATAAATACATACATATTATTATACATATTTATTATTTAAAATAATTTATATTTACCTGTTTTAAAAAGTAAATAAATTAAAAGATTATTAAATTAATGTTTCCAGATAAACATGTTTTACAGTCCTCTTTCTATAAAATAAATATTTTCTATTTTGTATGTGCAGTATAATGAAATATAATTTGAAACTAAACATAAGCTTGTACGCTAATTCTTATTCACAAATTGTACCAAAACATTTAGTTTTGTTTACAGTAAGTTGGCTTTTCCCATACACCGTTCACTAAATCTCGATCCTTACTATAATACGATTATATTGATATCAATAGATTAGGTGATAGTAAATCTCCACTAAACCGCTACAAAATGTCAACGTATAACTGAAATGATATAGTAAGCTATAAGTTACTGGATAGATATTAAATTTCCTCTCCGTTGTAAATTTAATTTACTAAATTAATGAAATATTAAAATGAAACGCTACGAAATAATTTCAATTTTTTTATTTTTTATTATTTAATTTTAAACTTTTGCGATAATTTTAAAACACAAATGTCAAGAAAATTAAAAAAAATTATTTTGTAATTTAAAAAAGTCTATTGGCTGAAAATATTTGTTTATTATTAATTTTGAAATTTTCTAAATAATTGTCGGAAAACAATTATTCTAAAATTTTGAAATTTTATAAACTTTTCGATAGTTATTCTCTGAGGCGTTTTGACTAAAATTTTTAATGTAATATAAAAATTTGTAATTGCCTGAAAATTTTTTAAAATAGATACTTTTTTCAATTTTGAAAAACTTTTCAACAGCATGAGATAATAAAATCTAATAATTCATGTGTAAGAATTGGAATTGGAATTTCATTTACAAGGTGCTTGTATTTGCCAATATAATGGCAAAATATTTTTACATAAACTTTTAAACCCGTCGTTATTCCTACCTAGTACAAATTTTCATTCGATAACGTAGACTGGAATAAAATGTTCAGTATTTTAAAAAAAATAGGATTCAAATACAGAGATAGAAGAACAATTGGTAACATGTACAGGAACCAAACAGCAACAGTAATAATTGAAGAACATAAGAAAGAAGCTGTAATAAGAAAGGGAGTGCGACAAGGATGTTCTCCATCTCCGTTACTTTTTAATATTTACATGGAACTAGCAGTTAATGATGTTAAAGAACAATTTAGATTCTGAGTAACAGTACACGGTGAAAAGATAAAGTTGCTACGATTTGCTGATGATATAGTAATTCTAGCCGAGAGTAAAAAGGATTTAGAAGAAACAATGAACGGCATAGATGAAGTCCTACGCAAGAACTACCGCATGAAAATAAATAAGAACAAAACGACTGTAATGAAATGTAGTAGAAATAACAAAGATGGACCACTGAATTTGAAAATAGTAGGAGAAAAGATTATGGAGGTAGAAGAATTTTGTTATTGGGGAAGTAGAATTATTAAAGATGGACGAAGCAGGAGCGATATAAAATGCCGAATAGCACAAGCGAAACGAGCCTCCAGTAAGAAATATAATTTGTTTACATCAAAAATTAATTTAAATGTCAGGAAAAGATTTTTGAAAGTATATGTTTGGAGTGTCACTTTATATGGAAGTGAAACTTGGACGATCGGAGTATCTGAGAAGAAAAGATTAGAAGCTTTTGAAATGTGGTGCTATAGGAGAATGTTAAAAATCAGATGGGTGGATAAAGTGACAAATGAAGAGGTATTGCGGCAAATAGATGAAGAAAGAAGCATTTGGAAAAATATAGTTAAAAGAAGAGACAGATTTATAGGCCACATACTAAGGCATCCTGGAATAGTCGCTTTAATATTGGAAGGGCAGGTAGAAGGGAAAAATTGTGTAGGTAGGCCACGTTTGGAATATGTAAAACAAATTGTTACTGATGTAGGATGTAGAGGGTATACTGAAATGAAACGATTAGGACTAGATAGGGAATCTTGGAGAGCTGCATCAAACCAGTCAAATGACTGAAGACAAAAAAGTACAAATTTTAATATAGATTTTAAAAAAATATATAATAAAACTCCAAATTTTTCATCAAATAAAATGTTAAAGACGAACCTAATCTTGATTTATATAAAAATAATGTCTACTATGCAAATACGAGTAATAAATACAAATTAGTCTTTCCATAATGTATGTTCTAATATATCGAAAAATGTATCCGTGGAAAAAAATTTCCAACGGATACAAATATTAAGTATTTAGTATTTAGTTTTAATAACAATTATTTGAAAATAAAGTAAGGTTGCAATACAACTTTTTACATAACTGAGGGTTTTTCAATCGGGAAATTGAAGTTTTTTTTTGGTCTTTTAGACTTTAAAGGCTGTTAAATGAAAATCTTATTATTTGGCTAAAACGAAATCTTATCTATATCTTTTATATATATAAACTGCTTCGATTATCACATATAAAAATTATTTGTCACATACAAAAATTACTATTTTTTAACAGCCGGTGTCATCTTGTAATGTGACAATTATTATAACAAAAATCTTGTTCAGGTAGGAAAAAATTTTATATGATTTTTTGTCGGATAATTCATTTTTAAGTGAAAAAAGTAAGTTTACAAGATAGAAATATACTGCAAATATTTCATGACATTAACCTATTAATAGCTTAGTTATTGAAAAGAATGATTATAATATTACTTTTCCCCATGAGATTCGGATATAACCGATGTAATTCAATATCTACACAGTTTATATATTCTTCTTTGCGTAGTTCTTAGATATGATGGAAGTTGGAAGATGATCAGCAAGCGTTTACGATTAAAATATTTTACAAAAATTGCAATACTTTTACTTCGGCATAACGGTTGCATCGATACGTCATCAATATGCATCGGAACGATACGGTGACGTCAGCTATTGGTATTAAAGTTTGATTGAAAAATTAAAAAAAATAAATAAATAGTTTAGCATTAACAAAAAGCTTTTTAGTAAAAATTAATGTACGTAAGCAAAAATAAATATTAGAAGGGGTGTGTTAGTATGAAGAATCAAACTGGTGTGCCTATCGTCATTCAATTCAAATTGCATTTTCGAACACAAAACTTTTAAGGATTTTTCATAAAGAATCGGGAAACAAATAACCAAATGAAATGCATCAAGAACATCTGCAAAGTATTAAGGTCATCACTTCACTGAAAAGTAACATCCTTTAAAAATAATCGGTCCATATTTCTTTAAGGATAATGGTAAAATTTCAATGAAGAAAACCGTACGAAAGATATGGCAAAATAATTGAAGAACTTTTGTCTTCCTGAATATCAAAGAAACCTGAAATCAATTCAAAAAAGTTCTTTCAACAGGATTAGGCGTCCAGTCAAAAGGTTAAGCAATAAATTATATTGTAAAAGAAAATTGTTTTCAGATAACGCTGTTTCCAAACATGACGATATTCCTTTTGATACTAGCGGCGGAAATCAAAGCACATGATTTTTATATTTTGTGAACTATTTGAAGAGTAAGATATTCAGAGATCCACACGCACGAAACTAGAAGAGAAAATATATTCCATAAAATAAGTGTTTTGCAGTACTCTTACATTTTTGGAATTATGTGGTATGTGAAAGTATTTAGCAAAGTTAGTATTTGGAACAAAATTTTAAAATTTAGAAATTTAAAAAATTATCATAATTACTGTAAATAAGGAACACATTGCTTCAGGTGGTAGAAAAATAAAAAATCAATTTGAAGAATGCGAATGGAAATGTTGGCTATTTTCAAGATTTAGTATTCCAAAATAAGAATGACAAGGTCTAGTGAAATACTATTAAATAATTTACCAATAAAATCTGTAGTAGAAGTACATTTTTAAAAATGTGAATAAAAAAGTTATTAATTTTGAAAATAGCCTGTTTTATTCGCCCTCTCATAATGCAAAGGACATGAATAATTAAAGACTAATATCCATTCATTTTCATTACTCATTCCGACTATGTCCAATATGAGCAATTTTGCAGAATATATTTAACTAATCATTAAAAAATCAGTATTGCGTCGCAACTATGTAGTATAAAAATGCGTCGATCTTTCGAAGGAATGCGGGTGTGATAAGTAACAATTATCAAGAGGGTCCTTGAGTTTTCCTCTTGGTGGGGTTATTTATCCGGTATTTAATTCCTCCCACTGTAGATCATATTTTCTCACCACCCTTCCATTTTATTTATCCTTAATCCCTTTTTCCATATTTTCATTTCTGTGACAATAGGTCACAAATATTATTTCTGCTAGGTCAGGTGTATTCTACAAAATTAAAATTTTTTTAAAGCACAGTTAAATTGTACGAGTATTAAAACAAAGAGTTAATAGTAGTGAAATTATTATTTTATTTATTATATAAATAAAAATATTGAAATGTCCATTTTTTATTGGATTACTAATTATTTTTTTTTTTTGTCTTCAGTCATTTGACTGGTTTGATACAGCTCTCCAAGATTCCCTATCTAGTGCTAGTCGTTTCATTTCAGTATACCCTCTACATCCTACGTCCCTAACAATTTGTTTTACATATTCCAAACGTGGCCTGCCTACACAATTTTTCCCTTCTACCTGTCCTTCCAGTATTAAAGCGACTATTCCAGGATGCCTTAGTATGCGGCCTATAAGTCTGTCTCTTCTTTTAACTATATTTTTCCCAATGCTTCTTTCTTCATCTATTTGTCGCAATACCTCTTCATTTGTCACTTTATCCTCCCATCTGATTTTTAACATTCTCCTACAGCACCACATTTCAAAAGCTTCTAATCTTTTCTTCTCAGATACTCCGATCGTCCAAGTTTCACTTCCATATAAAGCGACACTCCAAACATATACTTTCAAAAATCTTTTCCTGACATTTAAATTAATTTTTGATGTAAACAAATTGTATTTCTTACTGAAGGCTCGTTTCACTTGTGCTATTCGGCATTTTATATCGCTCCTGCTTCGTCCATCTTTAGTAATTCTACTTCCCACTAATTACATGATTGGTATAAAATATTAATCGATGAATGAAGCCGTTACTTTATGGGAATCCATAAAACAAAAAAATAAACAAATATGTTATATAATTTTCCCAAAATTATTTATTGAATGAATTATTCAATCAAAGATTTATTTTTAAAAATCGTAGCAGCACGCTGTTGTGATTTTTTAAATAATTTTTTGAAAATCAAATAAGGTATTTGTTTATTTTATTTTCTTATAAAATATTAATTAAATTTCCAAAGTCTAGACATGTTTTTATCGGCTATTTCGTTCATCTTATCTTTTTAAAAAAGAAATAAAATATTATAAAAAAATTGAAAATAAGGTATAGCAACTCATTTAAAGTATTGCGTCACTTAATTACAAAAAATCGTATTCTACCACCAAACCACCAAAATGAAGAACTGAAATTTACATTTATCATTCTTACTCAGGATGGGTTTAAAAAAAAAACCAGTTAAAAAAATTAAGAAACCATGATCTTTTCACAGTAAACAATTGGATAATGTTTATAAATTCGATAATAAAAGGTTATAATTCTACAATTTTGAGTGGGTTTCTCACCGTTCTCATTGTAATAAATAGTTGAATACTTTTTTGCTTAGGATTTATTATTTTCTTGTTATTTAGGATAAATCTAAATAAAAATTTACTAGAACGAAATATTAAGTTCCAAAAATTGCCTAGCGCTTTTTTGAAATATTTTTATTTCAAAATTTTAATCATACATTCAAAATAAAAAAGTAAAAATAGTATTTTTAAAATTGCCTTTTTTTGGAAGAGGTCATTTAAAGAAGATTAAGTTAGATTAAAAAATTATATTTTTAAATGAAATAAAGAAATAATAAAAAATTATTTAATTGGCAAATCGGAAATATTTTTTCCAGAGAGATATCAGGACAATAATAAAAGTATAAATTTATTATTATAAGAAAAATATGAAATCGGGGAAAAGTGAATGCGTTGAGTGTGTTTGTTTGAATGTGTCTGTGTGTTTACTGTGGAGTGGGTGATATTTGTAAGAGAAGGTATAAGGGTGTAATCTGCTTCCTATTTCCTCCGTTCCAAAGGATTTCCTTTCCATTAATAAATCATTATACCCTTGAACCGTTTAAGTGAACTAAAATTTACTGCAAATAGATCTACATTTTACTGTTAAGAAATTCGTAGTTAACCATTTGCTATAATAAAATATACGAGGTTTTTTCCCATAGATATAGATTACTGATGTAAATAAATTACGTAGCCGTTAATTATTAATAAAATGATTCTAAGCCTGCTTATACTAGGACGAAATCAAACAGACATCTAAAAAAATTGGTTTTTTGGTCATTTTGACTGCATCGATTCTTTCATTAATTTATGAAAAAGAATTTGACATTTTTTTTAAATAAAAAAATCCGTGTTAAAAAAATTTGGTTCAGATTTAACCACTTTGATCGAATTACTTCTTTACCTTAAAAATTATGGAGTATAAAATTATAAGTGAGAATAAAATTAAAGTTCTTAGTGAAAATAATTTGGTCGCAGTTGATTCCCTTGACCGAATTTTGTTTTTGAAATAGACGTTTTACTATATTTTGACAATGTAACAATTTATAATTTATAATTGCTATAAAAAAATAATAAAATTTATAAAAATATTTTTTGAGTACTATTTCAATCCTGCCTCGATAGTTACGTAACGTTATGATTTTAATCTAAAACTTGAAAAAGTAAAATATCATAAAATATTAAAAAATTCAAAAAATTTGACCCTCTATTTAAAAGGTTCCTAGTCAGCTATATTAATACTAGGTAAAGCTGGATTTTCAATGTTGATAGATAAAGTTTAAAATAAAATTTAAAAAAAAAAAAAAATGGTATTTAAAGTACGGATTCTGATCAGCTCCTATGTTTTTTCGTGTTTCAAAAATTATTGGGAAACGTGTTTCATTCAATTAGTCCGTCCGAATCAGTGAAAAATTTTCACGAAGCCCAAAAAATTATAGTTTACTAAAAGTAATACTAGTACCATTGTGTCTTCTTGACCGATTAAATCAAAACAGCAGGCCAAAGCTGGGATATATATATCTAAATAGTTCTAAATTTCAACGTTTTTAGTCACCAGTTTTTCGAGACACGAGGCAAAAAATGTTTAAAAGTACTGTTGAATATCCCCCACAATATATTTATAATATACAATTTATTATATATTTAATATATACAATTTATATTTATAATATATAAACTTTCATCGTAGTAAAGTTCATTTATTACGAACATCATAATAAAAATCAAAAATTAAAATGGTAAAAATGACCCATCCTCCTTTTTTAATTTTGTCTAAAATGTAAAAATGTCATGCCATCAATGACATATATATTGACCCCTATACAGACATTTTTTTGTATTTTACGTTTTGTTTCCATTTTGCTCACACTTAGATCTTTTGGAAATCTATCATCTTCTGGAATTTTACATTTTTTGGACTAAGAAGGTAGTAAAACTTTCATTTTTTCAAAAAAAGACTAGCTATCGAAATTTTGGATTGATCTATATATTTTCTGTTTATAGCTACGTGTGATTTATAAAGCAATAGACTATATCCAGGAAGCAATAGAATTTAGCTAGGAATGTAAAACTTGCCGTAAAAGAAGACATTGGATTTTTAAAATAATCTGCTAGAATGAAGAAATGTGGTAACAAAAAATTGTGTATTAACAAAATTCACATTAATTGTGTTTTACGTAATTAAGACGATTTACCTATTAGTTTCAGATAAATTAAGCTCGTTATGAGGCTGTATAAATATTATTAAAGAGATTTTATTAGAATATAACCTTCTTTTTAAAAAAATACAAAGTTTCAGGGACATTATGAAACCCTAAATCTCTGATAAATTTTTAAAACTCATCCAACATGATAACGGATCATTCAGAAAAAAAAATTGTTGAAAAGTTGAATCGGACGAAATTTTTTTTTTTTGCTCAATAACAATTATAATTACAATCAGCTCTCCTGCGGAGCCATAAATAATTTTCCTAACAAAAGCACATGATAAGAAGGTCCTTAAGGATCCCTCAAAATAAATAATACACAATAAACAGTTGCAAGCAAACAAAGTCAAATATGAAATTTCAAGCTGTCATAAATCACAAACCCTTAATTTCAGCACCATATAGTCCATAAAACAAACATTAATACCAAATAAAAAAGAAAAAGAAAGAGAAGTAACAAGAAATTAGATACGACACCACTAAACTTGACGGTGTTAGATTCCAAACTGTTACGCAGACCTAAGTCGAGTACATGGGCCGTTTCAACCGTCGTACGTCTCTACTGTTACCGAGTAGATCAATTACACAGTGGTTTTCATGATTCTCAAGCCTCTGCAAGTATTTGACATTGCGTTGTTTTGTAATCTCACGAACCGATGGGAGCTCCAGATAGTCGTGAATCTCATCATTCCTCGTGAACCACGGAGCTTCGGCAATAACCCTCGCTACTTTGTTCTGAAATCGTTGTATAATTTCCACATTTCTAGTACTAGCCGTTCTCTACAATTCTACACCGTACGTCCAGATTAGGCGCAGTAGAGCCTTATAAATTAAGATCTTGTTTGATAACGTGAGGCCTGAGTTCCTCCGAAGCAGGCAATGAAATTCCCTGTACCTTGCGTTTAGCTGTTTCCTTTTCATCCTCACGTGACACTTCCAGGTCAAACGCCGATTTAGGTGAAGTCCCAGATACCGCACAGTCTCCGTTTGCGGGATCAAAACACCATCGAAGTACACACCGGGACAGTCACCTCTGAATTCATCAGACAAAATAAATAAAAAACAATTATATATATATATATATATATATATATATATATAGTGAGAAAGCGTATATGTAATTATTTCCAAAAATGAGTTATTCCTATTACTACTACTTCCATTTTTCTCATTTATTCTATTTTACAAATTCATCAAAATTAATGCTAAAGTATAATGGTTAAGTTAATACTTAAGTTCAATCTCGTATGTGGTATATAATCACGTTATTAACTTTCGCCTTTCTACCGATTAAAAAATGAAAAATTGAATCAATTTTCCTAATATATACCTACAATGCTTATATCATAATTCAACATTATTGATATTATAAGAGACTGGAAAGTAGAATTTGTTTTAAAAATGAGTTGAATTACTTCTGACAATAAAAGATTAAATATAAATTATATCAACGGTAAACGTTTAAGATAGCCTGAAAACTCAAATGAAATTTTTCTAATGAATATTAACTACTTGTAATGTATAATATAAATAATAAAAACAAATCTCGGTTAAGTATCCTATATTGAACAGGTGTCAGAAGCATAAAAGCTGAAATTGAGCGTATACATAATTCATTTCTCGGTGAGCGAGATATAAATAATATAGAAAAAGAGGAACAAGCGATGAAGTGCAAGAGAAAACGAGATAAAGGTATTATGTATTGGTGAAATAGGGAGCAAAAGGTAAAGCTGATTGGTGTGGGAGAGATTATTAACGAAAGAGAGGAAGCAGGATGAGTATTATGAACAGTTACACAGAATGAAACAGGAAAACTATTAATTTTAATCAGTGATTTGCATACATCATTAACTTGCATATCATAAAATAAAGTGCATTAAATTCAGTGCAATATTACCATCATACACCATACAACTTCTAATGCATTTCAGTACATTTATTACTTCTATTATTATTATTAATATTACTACTACTATTACAATTAGTAATTTATAACGTAACAAAACCGAATATAACCAGTTCACATATAACATATATGTTTTAAAAGAAATCCTTGGGAAAAATCCAATTTAATGAATAGATTAAAACTAAAAAAAAAAAAAACTTTTTTGGTGGGGACAGCGGGCATTGATTACTACGGTCATTATCCCTTATCACAAGATAAAAAACTTTCTCACCCTGATCAAAAATAGCGACCAAATTAAAAAGCAGCTTGTCACGAAACAGATCATCCTGAAAACAGATTTAGAGTCCATTTCTAAAGAAAAATTGTCAAAACTATCAAAGCCGGTGTAAAAGACTTCTGCAAATATTAAAAATACATCCTTAAAAAATTTTTTTTTTGAAAAAGTGGAATGATGTTAACCTGATAACGGAAAATTTGTTCTCTCGTGTTTTATAACCGGTTAACTTATCTCGTGTACAAAAAATGAAAATTTCTTTAAAATCTGCCAACAAACATGTCATAAAACCTTTTATTTTGGACAAAGAGTTGGGCATGCGATTCTGATGAAATAGGACATGTTTTGAATACTCTGACTACATTGGTTTTTCAATGTAATATTTTGTGTTGTTTGTTCTTTTTGTATGTTTTTATGTATAATAGAGGATTTGTTGTTCAAGTTCTGAGTTACTTTTAGTTTGTTTTTAGGTATTTTGTTCTTTTTCGTTGTTTATATTGTTTTCATTGAATAGCTCATGTTATCTGGGTTTGTTGAATAGGTGGTTGACTGTTAGTTTACCCCTTTGGGGTAAATTCACTTTGGATTTTACACTAGTTTGTGTGTTTGGTGTTTAACAACTTGGTTAAGATTTTAATTTGGTGTTTTTTTTAGTGGTTTCGCCTTTCGGACTGTTATTTACCTTAGCAACGGCAGCCGTATTAGTCTTCTTCGATTGGCTGCTGGTTGTTGTTTAAATTTGTAGTTTGTTCTCATTGGATCTTACGTTTTGTTGATTTAGGTGGTGATTGGTAGATAGTATATTTTTCGTTTTTAATTGTTTTTTTTTTTTTATTTTGACATTATTACTTTAGTTGTTTTACTTTTATTTTGGGTGTTCCTTATTAGTATGTTAGTATGAATGATTCTCACGAAGAGATAAAAAAGGCTTCTAGAATTACAAAACTCCTTGAAGATAAGGCAGCGGCTGAGCAACGGGCCAATGAATGGAAGGTACAACGCGATGATGCTGAGACAAATAGAGAAGCAAGACGGCTTGAGAGGAACTGTAAACGGAAGGAAAGGAAGGTCAGGGAAAAAACGGCCCAGAAGGTCAAGGTGAAGGTGACCCGTTAGGCTAAGGAGAAGGAGGCTCGGGTTGCTAATAAGAAAGAGTCAAAAGAGGCCCAGGAGGCTCGCTTGCGACGGCCCGTGGAGGCGGTTGCCGCGGGTAGTAGTAGTGATGAAGTATCAGATGAGGGTGTTCGTCCAGAGAAAAGCAACAGAAAAAAAAACTTCCGGTGGCAGGGGCTGCAAAGTCGGCAACTGAGGTGACTGGCGAGGAAGGAAATAATTCTGACACGGTTATTTGGTTGGTTGAGGAAATATTTGGTCCTTCAATGGGCCATGAGAGACAGGTCTTGCCGCCGCTGCAAGCAAAAAAGGCTGAAACTGCCTACCTAAAATATTTGGAAAAGCGTTTGGCAGCAACGGACGTAATATCTAATGAGGTTGTTAATGAATTAATTGGTATGTTTAATAAATACGTGTAAAGGTAGAGGAATTTGTAGTCAATGTCATAGAGAAGAGTTGTGATTGCATACAATTCTCAATTGTGCAAGCTGCGATTCTTGCACCTTCTACGGTGAAAAGGAACGATAGGTTTCAGGGGTACTTCAAGGGCTTCAAGGCTGGAATGGATCAGCAAAGAGGAACCGTTCTCTATCAATGCTACTACTAATTAAGTAGAAATTGGCTTCAGACTCTCCACTGTTGTCGCCGAAGGTTTTACAGATTGATAAGCCAACTGGTGTTACCCCTGAGGCTAAAGGAGAGATTATTAAAACGTTACAAACTAAAAAGCAGGCACTACGAATCGTTAGTGTAAAAGAAAACTCAAGAGTGTAAGAATGATAGTGAAACCGACAATAATATTAGATGAAATGAAGAGTTGAATCAGTATTCCATTAAATCGATTGTTGCCAAGCCTATGCGACTCCATATGATCGTGTATGATGTGTTGCGAGAAATTGGCAAAGAAGGAATTTTGGACGCCATTTGTGTCCAAAATACGAAATTTACGTCAGCTGAATTTAGTAATCTTGTTAAGGTCATACTTCGTGCTGATAGAAGGGAAAGTGGTGAGGTCCATTCTGTTATAGAGTGCAATAAAGAATTACGTAGGATTTTCATAGAGAAAGATCGAGTATTTGTAGATTTCACATCTTGTAGAGCTAAGGATTACGTCAAGGTAACGTGGTAAGGATTACGTCTGGGGCACGTGGCGAATCTTGTAAAGAAAAAGAACTATATTCGTTTTGCGGAAAAGTTTAACATCATGTAAAAGACTATTTGTTGAAGAGTGAAGGAGGGTGCCAGTATGCCCAAATTGTTCTCATTTTGCAAAACCGGCCGGATACGATTGTCGATCAGTTGAATGTCCTGCTTACAGCGTCCGCGGGACATTCTACGTCGCCGGATCGATATATGATATTGCTTTTATTTATGTAATAAATTTATCTATCGTGTCTTTTGTTTTTGAATACGTTTATGTTTTATTAGCCTTAGTATTTGATACTTGTGTGTTTTATATATTTTTTTTTTTGGCGGGTGGGGAGGTACTTTAATATTCTGGTAGTTACATCTGGTTTGCTTTTGCTTTTGGGTTATTCTGGTGTTCTGTATATTGTTTAAGTTCTTGGTTTGGTGTTTAATGTTTTGTCGTTTATTTTTCATAGTTTTAATGTTTTTATTTATGTCTCTTATGTTTCTGTTTTCATTTTGTTCTTGTTTTCTGTTTATGTGTAGGTTATGAATACGTTTACATGTTTATTTATGTTTTTTTTTTTTTTTGTAGTAGTTTAGATTAATTGATGGGCAACAGTTGAGTTTTTATTTCTGATTTACATTGTTTTGTTTTAGATGTTATTTTATATTTCGGGTTATTTTAGATTTATTTATAATTTGTGATTTTGTTTTTGGTTAAACTCGTTTTGGCGTTTTAATTTAGGTTATTTACATGTTTTTGTGTTTTCCTTGTTCGTACTTTATCTTCTTCTTGTTTTCATCTGGTATTGCGTGTCTAGCTCATCTTATACCGTTTTCGTGTAGGTTAGAGTTGAACAGCTAAATCGGTGTGGTCTTGTTTGAGATCACTGTAAATACGTTCATTTACGTTAGTGTTAGTACACCGATGGGAATGTCTCTCGCATCGGTAGCATCCTGATTGAGGCAATCGAGAACTGGTAGATGTCTTGCTGAAGTACTGAATAGACCTCCGGTAAAGCCTCTAAGAGCTATGTACGGAGGGGATGGAGTATGGCGATCCAACTGCCATCGATGGTGGTTTTCCTTCGGGGTGAGGATAGAAAAAATATTATAAAACAAATTATCTACTTTTATAATTCCAAAAAAATATAGAGGTCAAGTTTCGGTAGTTATAAGGTGGAGGATTTTTTTAACAAAATAATATTCCCATATATTAATGAATTTTTCAAACAAATTACTGAACTCAATTATCTTAATATACATTCTCTCCTGAGTAGAAAAATTTTTAAGGTGGAAAATTCGTGTTTAAACAAAATTGTAAAAAATAAATTTAAACTGAACGTCTAAGTCTCGATTACTAGTCATATATGTCGTAGAGATAATTTTTATCTCGTTTTACTTGAAATTTGTAAATTTCTTATATAAAGAAATGATTGAACAAATTTATTTTCATTAAACGTTTTGAAAAATGGGCTATGATTGTGGCGAAGGGTTAGAAATATACATGTATCATAAAATAATGATTTTAATTTTTTATCTACATTGTAGAAAGAAAATAAATATTTATTATCACTACTCGGAAAATTAAGAATTAAAATAATCATTATAATTAACTATATTATTAATATTTCTGAAAGAAGTAAAATTTTATAAACATATAAATACTTAAGGAGCAAAATATTAATTTCTTAAAAGAGGGGAAAACATTTTGACAGTCGAATTTTATCTGAAATTAACGTAATTATATGTTTCTGAACAATAAATGTTTATTTACTCAACTTGTTTTCCAGCTACTGCCGGATCTCGGAGTGTGTGTTTAGGCAAATTTAATTACCGCTAACGGTCTAACGGGTTGGTTTAGTGGTGAACGCGTCTTTGCAAATCAGCATATTTCGAAGTTGAGAGTTCCAACGTTCAAATCCTAGTTAAAAATTACTTCTATACGTTTCTAAATACTAGATCGGGGATACCGGTGTTCTTTGGTAGTTGAGTTTCAATTAACCACAGATTTCAGAAATGGTCGACTTGAGACTGTACAAGACTACACTTGACTTACACTCATACATATCATCCATTCGTTCATCATTCATTCTCTGAAATAATACCTGACGGTGATTCCCGGAGGCTAAACAGGAAAAAAGTTACCGCTAACGGCTTGCCAGACCTGACATAATTGCTAATGTAGTGCGATGTAAGGGTAAATGTACCATGTAAACATTTACCGGTAAACATGTAGTATGGAACAAAATCAGGTCTACCTCTCCTGAAAAGTGTGGTTAATTGAAACCCAACCACCAAAGAACTCCGGCATCCACGATCTTGTATTGAAATCCATTTAAAAGCAACTAACTTTGCTAGGAATCGAATCTTAGAACTGTCGAATTCAGGAATCAGTTGATTTTGCGATGAATATTGGTTCTATATCTTCGTAATATGCTTCTGCCAAGCATGAAAAATCATACATTAATCTTGACTCGATTAGTACTTGATAACAGTTTTAATATCTTTGGAGGAGAAAATTAAAAAAAAAGAGGAAAATAAGATTTATGAATACCTACCCCTAAAATTTTTATACATTTAAAAAAATGCCAATCCCCGTGATATTTACATCTAGAATCATTCCTAAATATTTTATCATTTTAACCTGTGGTATTGTTAGATATAAGCAACGTCTTTTAAACTAACAATTTATGTTATGATATTTATTATTTTCTAAATAGTTCAGTAAGCCTTTTAAATGAAAAATTAAATAATTACTTTTGGTACATTTAATGTTATTTCATTCTTTGTTAACCACCATCTAATTCTAATGAAGTTTTCTTTGATGTTTTTTTTTTATTATTTCCAAATTCTTTGCTAGCGCAATACCATCAGCATACGTTGTTAAACTACCCTTGAAAATTCTATTATCTAGATTATTTATGTAATCAATGAACAATACAATACCAAATACAGAACTCTGTGGTATTCCTCATTTTACAACCCTTTGAGAACCCTCTTTTGCATATACTCTCTTGTTGAGTTCTCGTATCATGTACTCATAACATCATATACTCGAAAAAAAAAAGTTTTTTCATATCTAGAAACAATCCAGTTCCTTAATATTTTTTTATTTTTACTATTTATTATATTCGATATAAAATTCAATTGTACACACGTTTAGTATTTCTACTCTTTCAGAAACCAAATATATATATATATATATATATATATATGTGTGTGTGTGCAATCATTTAGGCTAAAATAAGAAATAATTATCATATTAAAAAGCTGTCAACATTTTTCATAGTGATGGAATAATTTGTATGCAGTTTTGCATTAAACAAGGAGTTAAGATTATGATAATTAATCTTCAAGATGAAAATTAATAAAGTTATTTTAACAATTTTTTACAGGATATATTTAGGAAATATAATTAAAACAAACGCATTCAAAAACATTGAGAGAAATAATTCTAAAGATCCGATTATATTTTTTCGATGATTTTTTGTTTAAAAAATTCAACCTTATTAATACGAATTAACTAACAAAAAGATCGAAAGATAGCTCTTATTTAATTTAAATGTAAAAGAGAATAAAGTAGTAATGACGGAGGCAAACGCAAGAACAAAATTAATGAAAGGAAAACAAGGATTATAGCTGTTGGGAGTAAGAGCAGGGAGATGGGATGCACTGAATACGGAAACATACAAGAAGTAAATGGACGAGGATTATGGCTGACAAGCAGTAGAAACCACATCACAAAGCTTACTGATGAAGTGTGACCATTAAGGAAAAGGACGGAGGGGTGTCAAGTAGCAAAAGGGGAATTAAGCAGAGCAGGAAGAGGATGGTTAGTTAAATAATTGAAATAAATGTCAGACAGAGAGAATAGGGGAGTTAGTTAAAGAAAGGGTTAATTACCCTTCTCTCTAAAGTCCATCTTGTTTGGCCGATGTGTTCTCTAATCTCGTGGAAATAATTTACAAAAGACCCGCTTCAAAGCGAGCGAAAACGACTTGGGCGACATCGGTTTCTTACGACGTACTCTATTAAGAGTAGTTGGAACTTGGAAACCCGTCCCTTACCGTGCGCTCGAACTCCGACCTCCCTGTTACGCGTAACACTGAAACTCAAAGCCGCACAAACTATAAAACCATTCTCCGATCGCTCGACACCCCCTTCACTAAATGTAGTCGCTAACGCTAGCTTTACAAACATCAACATTCATCCCCAGCTAAGTGTAGCAAAACAGATTCCACTGTTCTTTACTTTTCCATCAATGACAGGATTAAAATATATATCTTCACTTCCTCCCTCTACGTCATGACAGATCGTAAACTTGAATAGGGACGTGGTGTTTTCAGAAAGCTTAACTTTTCAAAATCCTTCTCCTGCTGTTTACTTCCATAGTTTGTCTTCCCAAAGATTTAAGGAGTTGTAAAGTGAAGAAGAAATAGTTTAACCGCAATAATGTCAGCTGTTTTAACAATATATCGAATTGGAAATTAATGTCGAATACAGAATAAGTAATCAAAATTTATGATGTTCATTCGGAGATTAAATTGTAAATTGATTCTAGTGAGTGCGGACATTTATGTGCTGACTTATGTTTATAAATTATTAACGAAATAGAAAACCCACACACGCGTGCAATTTCAAAATAATTCGGTACGCGTACAAAAATCGTACATACAGTAAATTTATTATTAATATTTTCTTTATTAAATAGAATAATTTTAGTCTTTCTTTCAAAATAATCAAACATCAGCTATAATCTTTTTTCTTAATTTAATGTAATTCTTAATCATCGCTAGCTACAGAAAGGAAATATTTTTACCACTACTCACTACATTTTTCATACAATCAAAGCGATGTATTTTTATCTGACGAAGAAAACTGTAAGAAATCGTATCAGAGAAAACATCGTGTTTTAATAAATACTTTAACTAATTTTTCTTCAATTCCTCAATAAATACTTAATATTAGAAGACATTCTAAATTGTCTTCATAATAATATGGTTGTTTATAAAAACTACGAATAGATTATAAAATCAAATCATAGCCATCTATAATGTAGTAGTTTACATTTGGTCGTAAATAAATATCTATAATTTTTAAGCTCTCTATGAGTATAATTTCTTTAGTTCTCAAAGTAACTAGATTTAAAAAAAAAAATCAGGGTTTTGTTATAATGTCTTTTGCTTGTCATGTACAGTAACTTACTGATTTTTAAGGCAAAAATCAAAAAGAAAATAAGACAATTTTAGTTGCGGGCATGGTCGTAGATTGGTTCCTCCTATTTCTGTTTATCAGCGACACTAGCAAAGATGACGATACCTGTAGTTGCAGTAAAACATGCTTTTCATAGAAAACTAATAATGTTGAAATTAAATTGGAATTTAATAGTATTAAATTAAAAGTAATAATAACATTCGTCGATGGCATAATCAGTCTGAAATGATCGGATATCTGGGTAATGGAAGAGTACGGGACGACCGGGGGTGTCTAAAGGAAATACTGAACTTGTCAGCGAGTTTTTCTTGCCTGATCCTAACAAATCTGTTAGGAAACCCAGCCGCAAATTAAATATCCCCGTGATGATCGTGTGAAACGTTTTATTCTTACATATGACTCCGTACCATTACCACTGTTACAGACTTCGAAGCATACCGAATACGCTGTGCCGACTTCTCGGCACAGAAATTCGGCATGTTGACTTTCTTGATAATATTGTGTTTAGTGATGAATTAATATTTCGTCTTAGTGAAGAAGTTAGTAAGCATAATGTCCGTATTTGGGGGGTCATAAAATCACCACGAACTCTTACAATGTAAAAATGACTCAACATTTCTGCGATATCCCGGCAGCAATTTTACGAGCCACTCATTTTTGTTGAAGCGCAAGCGTAACAAAAATTGCTTATTTGGAGATATGCTGCTTACCTGACTCTTTCCCCAAGTTGGACAGGAGAATTTCACTTCGGCAACAGGATGTTTCGTCTCCTCACCGGCATTACTATGTATGGGACTGGTTGAATGAGAGTTTTTCTGACCGCTGGATTGGTCGGTATAGACCGAATAACAGTGCTTGTTTGCGGTGATCTACAAGGATTACTCTACAGGTTGATCTAGTGGTAAACTCTTTATAACAAATCAGCTGATTTCGAAGTCGAGAGTTCTAAAGTTCAAATTCTGGTAAAGGCAGTTACTTTTATACGGATTTGAATACTAGGTCTGGATGCAGGTATTCTTCGGTGGTAGGGTTTCAATTAACCGTACACCTGAGGAACGGTCAACCTGAGACTTTATAAGACTTCACTTCTAGTAATACGAAATTTTAACTGTAGCTTTTTTATAACCATCAGAATTTTTACTACAGTTTAAACCTCTATAATCTCACTACTATAGATATCATAAATAACTAAATAACTCAGAACTTCTTTTACCAAATTTAATGTCATCTCTACAGAGAGATACCTATCATTATCTATGAATCATTCTCATTCCTCCTCTAAAGTACCTTTATTTTTCCTGTTTAGCTTCCGGGAATTACCGTTCAGATATTATTTCAGAAGATGAATAAGGATGATATGTATCAGTGTAAATGTAGTGCAGTCTTGTACAGACCCAGTTCAACCATTTCTGAGATGTGTGGTTAATTGAAACCCAACTACCAAAGAACATCGGTATCCACGATCTAATATTCAAACCCGTATAAAAGTAACTGACTTTACTAGGACTTGAACGCTGGAACTCTCCACTTCCAAATCAGCTGATTTGGAAGAACGCGTGCACCACTAGACCAACCCGGTGGGTCTACCCTCTGAAGTATTTATTTTTCCTCTTGTTTAACCACCGGGACCACCGTTAGGTATTACTTCAGAGGATGAGATGATTGATTTGTAACGTGTGTGAAAAATGCCATGCCTGACTGGGATTCGAACCGGGGAGCTCCGGATGAAAGGCCGAGAAGCTACCACTCGCGCCACGGAGGCCGGCTAAAGTACCTAATGACGGTTTTAAGGCAATACAAAAAAGAAAGCTGGCCTACAAGTTCACCCGATCTTATGTCATGACTTCAAAAACATTAAATAGCTATAAAACAGATATTTTTCTTATGCCATGTACTATGAAAGATTTATTATGAAAATTTACTGTTTTTACATCACACATGATAGAAACCTTTGGTAACTCGGTGATAAAGCAGCATTGCCTTTCTCTTTCCTGCTTTAAAGTTATAGTTGGCCGGTTAGAATTTGAATGCATTACCTCTTTTTTACTCTCGATTAAAGAATTAGTTAGCACCACTGGTCTAAACGATTATATCGTTTGTATGATTTACAGCATAAATTCGGTTTTAATTTTCATAAAAAATAAAAATATGAAAGCCATTATTGATTATTTTGAAAAAAAAAATTAATAAAATCTACATTTGAGAATAAAATAATTTTTACTTTATTAACCATAATCCTAACATACCGTATAAAGTTTATTGGCATTATTATTATTATTATTAATACTATTATTATTACAAATTTTCCTTTTCAATGAATTTAAAAGGGTTTAGTTCAAAAACAACATGGAACAAAAAGGACAATAACAACAGTTGCCAAACTTTTGAATTAACAAACAAAAGGATTCCGTAGCGTGTTGTTTGTTTAAGGGTTAAACATGTTAACTTTGTATCTCTTCCAATGGCGGCGATCCGATCAAAGAAGAATTTGCATAGATTGAGAAGACGAGTTGAAGTATTTATGAGTGTGTTTGTGTATAAGTATATATATTTTCATCTCATTAAATATTCAAGATTGAACAAAATTTTGTAGACAACTAGTAGAAAATTTGATGGATGATATTAATTCTTTATATTCATCTATTTTTTTTTTTTTTTTTTATTAAAACGGGATCGTTTGTTAAATTTTCTTCTACTATTACAATTAATTCATTTTATTTAATTTTAAAATATTTCTGAAATATCATATTTGAATTGAAAATAAATCTAGTTTTACCGAGTATAAATAATTAAATGGAATTTATATTTAATGTATAATTAACTCGAATGATGGCTTGTTGTATTTAGTATTACTTTATAAATAATGCCTAGACAGTGCTGAACAGATTTTCTTAACAGTAATAATTGAAACGGCCTGTTCCTGTCGTTACATAAAGTTTTTATTTCTGACTAGTAATTAGCCTGATAAAATGCATCCAACGGAGAATTGGTAGCTAATTACTAACAAGGCTTAGGTATATTCAAACGTATAATGCAAATTAATAAAAAATTGAGGTTTTTAAATATGATGTTGCAGAACAATTTAAAAATCCAACTAATAAAGTTAAAAATAAGAGGATTTGTCTTAAATTAAGAAAATCTTTGGCAAATGATTAATTAAAAAGATTTAAATGAAAGTTAGGTATACTTTTATGGAACAGCATTTACCTTGTCTTTTTTCGACTGTAAAAAGCTATTTCTTTCTTTAATTTTTACATAATTTGGTTATCCTATTACATAGTGCAACTAGTTTGAAACGTTAATTAATTGGAAATGATGAGCTAAATTAGGATAAGTGGGAGGGAAATCTAATATAGGAAGTTGTATGGGTTACTGATTCAGGGAACTCGACTCTAAAGAAACTTTCTATAAAACTGTATAATATATACGTTGCTGCCATTGGATGCTGCATTTATAGGTTCTCTAACTACAGCACATAGTTTCAAACTATGCTTGAAACACCGCACTAAAGCTCAAAATGAATCCAAAACAGGTAGTTTGCTGCTTCTAACTTGACTTGTGTAATACTAATCTACTTACTATGTCAGGATAACAAAGTTTTAGTAAGGAATTTAAATAATTATATATTTTATTGTATTATATATATTCTATTTTGTAGTTTTTAATGTAATAAATTATGGTGTACCATAATTTTTGTTAGAATTTTTTTCTTACATCAGTACGAAGTTTTCTGTATAACAAAACATTTTATACAATTTTTTTTTTTTTTTTTGTAAAAAATCGCATAAAAAGTTAGTATGCTTTTGTTTGTACGAATTTAAATTAGAAAATAAATTCTAAAATGTTTCCTTTTTAATTCTAAAAAAGAATAGTCTAGTTTTTGCTAAAAAAATTATTAGAGTTTTGGGAAGTATATGGGGTTGCAAATTAGTATAAGTATGACTTGTTTATATGCAACTGGCCAAAAGTTTCGCTAACTGGACAAAATGGCGGCCGTTCAAAGATGGTGAAAGTCGATTTTTTTTCAATTTTGTAGGTCAAGGTAAATTTTCTTGGTGAAAAGGTTGTGAGCATTTGCAGTACCTATAGTTTAAGCCCTTAAATGTTGAATTTAACCTCTACTTCGCGAATTTTGGACGATCGAAACCATTTTTTTTTTAAACTGGGGTAGCTCGAATAAATAATAAATATCGCGCTCTCAGTTTTTACTTATTATTTCAGATATAGTCGGCTTTTATATACTTATTACACTTTTCTAACTTTTAAAACAATAAAAATAGTAAAAAAGCTATTTTTGCAATAAATCTTGGCTTTCTTTTAAAAAACGGCCATTTTTAACGATTTTTTGGCTGTTTTGCAGTAACTAATTAACGAAATTCAACTGTCACGGACATAAATTATATTATTACATAATATTGTTATTACATAATATTGTTTTGCAGTAACAAATTAACGAAATTCAACTGTCACGGACATAAATTATAGGTACTTCAAATGTACACAACTTTTATTCAGAACTTTTTCGCTTATGACGTTTACCTTGGCCTAAAAATTGAAAAACCGATTTTCAACACATTAGAACGACCGCCATTTTAGCAAAAATTTAGTCCAGTCGCATATAAACAACTTATATTTACCTTAATCTAAAATCATCCTGAAACTCTAAATTTTCTTAAAAAATAAACTTTTTTTCCTCTCATTGACTTGACTAGAAAAGCTTAAAAACTATTTCCAACCAAAATTTTCCTCAATTCAAATTACTGCTTTTAATGTTTCATGTAATAAAAAATAATAATGAAAAATCTTTAAAATTACTATTCTCCCACAGCAAAAAAAAAAAAAAAAAAAAAAATAGAATATATCCTTAAGTGTCAGCATATTAATTATATTTTTCTTTCTTAATTTTTCCATATGTGTTTGTGAGGTAAATATGCTTTGGGTATATTTTCCAGATAAGGATATAAATTTGATTATTTAAACATGAAATACTTTATTACGGCGATTATGGCGAGAGTGGTAGCGTCTCGGTCTTTCATCCGGAGGACCCGGTCAGACCGTGATTTGTACACGCTATATGGTGTAACAAATCATTCATCTTATCATCTTATGCAATACCTAACGGTGGTCCCGGAGGTTATAAACAGAAAAAATGTTCTAAAAGATTTATTAGATCATTATTTACCATTTTTTATTCCATTTAAATTCTTTATTTAATATTATTAATGAATCTTGGCTTAAAAAATCATTTCCATGACTCAATTCAATAGAAAAGAAATTTAATAAACGGTCTTTTTTCTTTATTTTTGTTTAATAAGTACGTTATAATATAAACATTTTTATTTCGATTACAAAATACGATTACAAAAAATGTGTAAATAAAATGACTCATTTCCTGAATATGTGAAAATTTCCTACACTTATCTCCTGCAGCTTTTGTTGAAAGCTTTAGGCGAATGAACGTTATTAAATAAAACGAACTTATTCAAATACAGATTTCAATAGCAAATTCAGTTTTTACAAATATTCTCATTTGAACTAGATAGAAATCTAGTAGATCAAATAGTTAGTTATCTTAAAAAAATTAATTTTATAATTAGTCTTGGAAAAGAAATTTTATAATTAGTCTTTCTAAAAATTTATAAGAAAATAAATAAATAAAGAAACAATGAAAATATTTAATTTTCAATGTAATGTAACAATATAATTTTAAAATATTTTACTAACTAGAGGTTCAATTTTGTCAATGTAAAAGATAAATTTTATTCACATTTTAATCAGATTTTCTTTTATCTTCAATAAAAAACACAATTTTGGAGAAAGATGGAGAATTATTTACTAAAACGTATCATTATATATAAATATAAAATGACCAATTTTGCAAAAAGGCAAGGGTAGATTTTGGAAACAAATTTCATCTGTTCACTCAGAACATTATGTAAATAGATATGTATTTATTGCTGTTGTAATGGAATTAGCTCAATAAAGTTTTTTTTTATAATTATCATAAAACTTTTATAATTATCATAAAATTATATTAGGAATCTATTCGGTTTACAACACTGCAATAGATATAAAATTCAGTATGAACTGTTAGGTATACTATTGATACAGTGATCAAACAGAATTTTCGTTTAGCATGATGTGGCCTTCAAAGGAAAAGGAGGGAAAAGAATAGTTATAGTTAGAAAAAAAAATGGGAGACTGATAAAAAGAAACGAAGCGATACATGCGAACAAAAGAAAGAGACAGAATGATGTTGCTTTAGTGAAAGGACGAGGTTGTATCTGTCGGGGTTTCGTGATGGACGAGCCGCCCTCCTTGCCAATTTACACAATGATTGTACACTTGAAAATGCCGCCTATACTTGCTTTTCTACGCTAAATCTCAGATTCTACTTTTTTATTTTCATTCTTTCTCTAACCTTTGACTTTCTTATCAATTCTTATTTAAAAAGATTTTTGTTTTATCAACAAAAAAAAGGAGTTTTATCAATAAATTAAATTTTGTATGAATGAAAGTAGCTTGCTTTGTTACAAGTCTGATTGCAATTTTATTTATTTTTCTAAGTTGTATTATTTTTTTTTTTTTTTTAGAACGAATAACTAACTCATATAAATAACTTACTCATAAATGTTTCTAACCAATTAATGCTTTCACACATTCTTTTTTTAAAATAAAAAGAATCTGTTAATAGTTTCCTAGAATACTTACCTGAAAAAAATATTATTGTGATAATTCTTTATTGTTAGGAACTCGACAGATATAAGTTTTAAATACTTTGGCCATATAATAGTTACATTTTCTTAAAAACACTGTTAAAAAAACGTGATAAAACCTCATAAAATGAAACATCATAAATTCCTAACATTATTATGATATATTAAAATTAATACAAAACTGCCAAAATTAAAAAAAAAAAAAAATGAATAATAATACAATAAACTCCGTTGACTGCTCTAAAAATTATACTGGGAAATCCGAACGCAAATAAATATAAAAACAAATAGTAGAATACGGGTCAAAGCAGCCATAGATTAATATTTCTACAAAAAATGCAATGAATTAGTCAACTAAAATTTACTAATTACTTTTTCGTAAAACAATACAAGTGACAACATCCATTTTTGGCTATTTATGATCATAAGCTAACCGAGACAGTTTTACTAATTAATTTTTTCACAAAGATGTACAAAATTACATAAAATATTATGATTTAGAAAAATATATATTCGAAATTTTGATTTTCAAGTTTAATTTAAATTCTTATTAAATTTTCATTAAGTATTTTTCTTTTCTATTCTTAACGTGTACGTTGCAATCTGTTCAACTTGTGAACGATAAGCAATACTGTGGTTATGTAGGTAAATCAAGTGTAGTCTTGTACACATTCAAGTCGATCTTTCTTGAGATAAATGGCTAAAACTCCAACTACGAAAGTACACCGGTATCCACTGAAATGTAATAAAATCTGTATAAAAGTAACTTAACTTTATTTAGAATTTGAATCTCAGAGTCTTACATTCGTAAATCAGCTATTAAAACGTTAATTTATGATTAATATTTTACTTGTACACCAATCAGGTGGGTCCAACAAATCTAATAACAAAATCTAATATATGATTTTTTTTGCCTATTTATTAGCATTTACAATCAGTATCTCATAGGGGAAAAAAAGAAAATTTGATCATGATAATCACGTGAAGAGAGATCCCGACAAACCCAGCATACAAAGTTAATGTGAAAGAGGGATATCATGTAAAAACCAATTTTGATTTTCTTCATAGGCATTTTATTAAAGCAGATTTATTACCTACAATGCGTATATTATTAATCCGAAATAAACCTTTCCAAAAAATCAACCTCAACTTCTTAAAATTATATTATATATGTTGTTTATATTTTTGCTCTATCTCCCTTTGGTTTAAATATTTTTCAAACATTTTTTAAAATTTACACTTCATATATAGATTTATCAAGAAATGCCTATAACTTTTTTTTTTTTAAATTATAAACTCCGGACCTTACATGTAGAAAGGTTTTCTTTAGAATTTTCTGTTTTTTTATTTTGGCCTTCACTGAAGGCCATTTAGATTTAGAGAAAATGTTACTTAAGTAAATTTGTCAAACAACATATTTATGAATATTACAATTTTTTTTTTTTTTTAATTTATTTCCCACCTATAAAAATATATATATTTTTTTGCTATTTTGGGGGCTATACCATTATAAATTTTTTTGCATTTTTCTTCATCGCTTAAAGAAATATTAAAATTAAAATAGTTTTGGCACAATGTTACACTCAGAACCCAAAATGAGAACCAATTTTTTTATTACTTTCATAAAAGTTATACTTTATTTTTTCATTATTTTTAAACAATTCTCTTTAATTTTCTTTTATTAGGGATCATTTATTTATATTTATATTTTCTTAAATTTTCCCCACTAAGTAACGAAGCCCCTAAAATACAAGTTTTATTTGAAATTTAGGAATTTTTATGCTTAAATTTTATTTTAGTAAAATAGCTCCCTTGATATTTAGGCTCCCAAATTTTACAAACATTTGGTTAAATGTTTTTTAATCCCTTCGATCACAACGTTTATAAAATTAATTTTTGTGAGTATTAGCGTTATTAAAAGTTTTTTTTCATATGGCAAAATTAAGATAGAACATATAATGACTTCTTCAGGCTATTTTATTATACAATTTTGAAGAATTTTAATTATTTTATTTTTTTACAACTTTTTATTTTTTTTAAATTTGTTGAATTTCTTATGATTTTACAATACTACGTTTTTACAATTCCAGTTTTAAAATACTACTGTAAAATGTAAGTACAAATTCATCGTTAATCAGTCACATGACTTGACCGGTACAGTCGGAAGAGTAATACAAAATGTTACCAGTTTTTTTAAGTTTCAAAGAAATTCGAATAGCAGTAAAAGAAACATCAGACATTCTCAATATAAAAAAGTTCCATAATATTTTTAAAGGAAAAATTTACGTAATTTTAAAACAATACAAACGTTTTTATTCAAAAGGTAAAAGGAACATATTTCTACTGACGGAAGTTTAGTTAATAATTTATTTTTAAATAAACATTGTTTTATTTTTTATATTATTCTTATGTTATGAACTTGCGAGAGTATACCTGCGTCCGGTTCTTTTTACATCATAACTTTTGACAGCGACCTATATTTTTACTACATGTGAAAAGTAATACTAAATTATATATTATTATTTTCAACTACACAATAGTACAACAAATTTTACAACTCTATTTTATTTTTTTTAAATGGTTCGTGAAAAAAAGGTTGTTGAAAGTAGAACAACTTACAACTCTGTTCAATTTCACAAAGGATAATAAAGGAGTTCCTAAAAGGAAACCCGTTAAAAAATTGTATAGAATTGAAAATTATTAATATTAACGAGCAAAAATTGTAAATAAATAAATCAAACGACACGTGATGTTAGTTTACTCGTTAATCTAGAAAATTGACGTTTGCGCGCACGTGTAATAAGTTATAACTGAGTAATAAATTGTAAGTAATAAATTAAGTTAGTTATAGAGTTTAAAAAGCTTTATTCTCATGCACTTCACAAACAGGTAGATGGTTATTATTATCTAAAGGGCTGGCACCCTTTAAATTTTTAGTAAAGTGAAGTACATTTCACTTGAATATTATGTAAAGGGTTGTAACATTATATTACGATACAATTTCTTATATCTCAGTTGTTTAAATCATTATACATTTTAACACATCCCCGTTTATAAATTTAAGTAACTTTCTTTAAAAACGCTCATTTTTGACTTACTTTAACAAGTTGCATACGAGGTCTGTTCAAAAAATAACCGAACTTTTTTAATTAGGCGCCAACGGAGATATTTATTGACATGATAACCGAACAAACATGACAAAAATAACCGAACATTAAAAATGTTCGGTTTTTTTTGAACCGAACTTGAAAGTATATGCTTTGAGCGTAGCTTTATATGGAAGTGAAACTTGGACGATCGGAGTAACTGAAAAGAAAAGATTAGAAGCTTTTGAAATACGGTACTAAAGGAGATGTATAAGTCAGATGGGTGGATAAAATGACAAATGAAGAGGTGCTGAGACAAATGGATGAAGAGTGAAGGATTTGGAAAAATATTTTTAAAAAGAGATACGCTTTAGGCCACATATTAAGGCATCCTGGAATAGTCGTTATGATATTGGAGGGACAGGTAGAGGGGAAAAATTGTGCAGGTAGGCAACGTTTAGAATATCTAAAACAAATTGTTAGGGATGTAGGATGTAGGGGGTACACCGAAATGAAACAACTGGCACTAGATAGGAAATCTTGGAAAGCTACGTCAAACCAGTTAAATGACTGAAGACAAAAAAAAAAATTAGGAATAATTAGGAAGTCGGGTAAAACTGGCAGACATCTATCTACTGTCAGGTTTATTGCAAAATATTAAATTTAAATACCATACAAACAAAACAATGATTTTCGGGCAGCTTCATACATAGAAACCAGATAAAACCAAGTATATACTAACTAAACATTCAGGCCTAGCAGAATTAGGCCTACACTCACAGAAATGAAAATGCTAAAGTAAAGAAGGGGGCAAGGATAAATAAAAGCGACGAAGAGTGAACAAATACAATTTACCATGGGAGAAACTCAATAACTCAAATAACCCCACTAGCAGGAAAACTCAAGGACACTCTTGGGAATGGTCGCCTATCACAATCACGTTTCTTCGATAGATCGGGGCGTTTTTATACCAAATGGTTGCAACACATTACTGATTTTCAATGATCAGCTACATATAATCCGTTAAAAGATTGCTATTCAGTATTTTTAAAACAGAAAACTAAAAGTACTTAGAATTTTGTGGTGCAGATTTAAATGTAAGCAGATTTCTTCTGTATGTATGAGGGATCAGTAAGTGGTATTGTCAGTAAATTATTGTCATACAGGAAACAAGTAATGAAAATGAATGCATATAATCATTAATTGTTCACGACATTCCGGATCTTATTAAGAATGGGCGATTAAACAGAAGGATTTTTTACCTTCCCCCAATAAAATTTGAAGAATTACAAAGAAGAAATCCATTATAGAAGTTACCGTAATTGCTGTGGATATGGAAAACATTACGTCTGGGAATGAAAAGCATAAAAACTCGACTAGCAGAGTGTGTGAATCGAAATATTAGCCATCTTCAAGATGTAGTTCAAAACTTATAATGACTTAAGGTGCAGTTAAATACTACAGAATAAACTGCCAATAATCTATAGTATAAGTACGCCTTTAAAAATATGAATAAAAAAGTTATTCATTTACAAATCCTTCTGAATGAATAACTTTTTTATTCTTCTTTTCAATTCTTCAAATCTTATTGGGGGAAGGTAAAAATTGAATAATTTTCTCTTCAAATATTCCCATGAGAATAATCGCATACTTTGTGTTGCGACGATTTCACAGTCAAAGAAATATTGTCGTGGCTGGTGAAAGATTATTTAACGGCATTTATTAATAGACTAGCTATAAGATTAGTTCTTTCGTTTTAAATCTACATACCTGACTTTATTTACGTATCTCTACTAGTTGAGAAGGCAATAAATCTCCAATCAATCGGACATAATGGTTCAAAATTACGGTATCATTGTCCTAGTACCAACAGTTCACCCATTATTTACGTTTTTATTTTATTTTATTCTGCTTAAAAAGTATTTTACGATGTTTACTTTTCTCTGAATTTATTACTTTTATTTCTTTATTATTTTGATTTTTTAGTATAAATAAACTAAAATTTTATTGATATTGAGCAGCTCTTAAAAAAATAATATGTTTTTACTAATCTATCCTACCGATATTTGATAATTTTCAAAAGTTTGGGAGCACTTTAAACGTTGAATAGTACATAAGAAACACGGGTAATCTTTATTTACGTCAAGATTTTAAAAATAGAAAAAAGAATTGTATTTTATCTTCTACTTGTAAAAAAGCCTTTTATAATTAATTGATTTCAAGTCTCTACAACAATTTCGAAGGTACAATACTTATTAAAAAAAAAAAAAATATCTATATATAAATTTTTACCACATATATGCCTAATTTAATATCGGGCGAGCACGGTAGCAACGATGCAAGTGGCGAACAGTATATGTACGCGCTGATACGAGCATCACTCCCAAGGTTACTCAAGAGAAGAGTTAGGCAAGGTTCGCAAGGCTTCGCAGTGAGGGCCCACCAAAAGAAGACAAGCGGACACTCTACCAAATCCCGCTCCCACTTCCATACCTATCCGGCAGCTTGACTGCCTTAACCCGCCACCACATAAATACCACGGTGATAAAAGAGCAATCTTTATCACCAATTGGTTTCAATACGCTGTGCGCTTGAGCTTTTTCTTTTTCAGGCAAAACTCCAAGCACCGCAAGGACAGCTAGAAGAAAGCGTGTTTGGCCAGCCACCACCTGACCCCCCAAACCCTCCGCGGACCATTATATTTTGACAGGGCCTACCAGGACCAGCACCTGCACCAAGTTCAAATTTTAAATATAATAGGGGGGCGTCTTATTCAAAATTGTCACCACCCCGGCGCACGGGCGCACGAAAAACAACCTGCGTTATGTATATCTCTCCTGCCTGCCCTTACGGCGGGCAGACATCTAATACTTAATAGAGGTATATCGCGCTCTGAATAGTAAACCGCAAATCATACTCTACCGACTGGGATAGCTCTGAGGCGCAACACCCCAGAGCAATCCATCCAACCACATCTCCTTAATTCAGACCAAGCTAATTGAACTGAATTGAGTAAATGAATAAGAGTAGGCCCAAAAATCGCCTCCGACGTACCTTTCCTTATGAGAGGACGCCACCTTAAACTAAGGATTTCAACCAATTCTTGGCTGAAATGGAGCGCGTCATGGAAGATAAGCTTATTAGCAAATCGTTCCACCGGGCCCCTACCGACAAACCATCCATTGGATCGGAACGCAATCCAAATTTCACCAAACGAATAAACGCCAACTACTATTAATAACCGCCAGTGAAATAGAATCACCCAGCAGCAAAGGACGAAAGTCCGTATACTGCGAAAAATAGGAGGTTATTGCACCCTCCGACATCCTTGCGTTCCGTTCCATCGATCCCACCGCGCAGTTCTCCCACCATAGCAGCGCTGCAGTCCCACCCCTCTCAAGCTCCAATAAAAGACCTGCGCGAGAGTGAATTTTCAATTCATCGTCGACCACCATCTGGAGAAGACCAAGAAGAAGAAGATGGAAGAGAACAGAAGAAGTTCCCTGGCCGCCTTAACGTGTAACCTCCAGGCGGATGCCAACATCCCCGCCGGAGCAGCAGGCTGGCCGGCCCGCCGAGGGAGACGCTGGTCGCGGACGCTACCTTCCCGCTCCAGCTACAGCTCGCTGGGCTTCAGGGCTTCAATAGCCCTGGCCGATGAACTCAGCAGCTGAAGCCGGCCCGGAGTGGGATAGCTCGGGGAGAACCGCGCCGGTGAAGGACGACCGACACTTTGGGGTTCTGGGGGCCACCACTGCCACGCTGTAGTGGGGACCCGACTGCCGTTGAGGGATAGCCCTGTCAGATTTCAATGGACGAGCCGCAACTCCCTGAGACTTTGCCGGAGACCAGCTTCCGGACCCAACAGCTCTTCTCAGAGCTAACGCAAGAAACGGCTCTTTACAGGGCCACCACAAGGTTATGAATTACGTGTCATCGAAGCCATTAGGCGACAAAATAAAGTAAGTCGGTCACTCCGACTGATGAGGTGATGGTCGGTCACTCGACCATTATGAGGAAAGGTTTTCTTTCAATTTAAAAGCATTAAAATTAGTAACATAAGCAGACTGAAAAGTTATAAAATATTAAAATTATAATAACCGGTCGTCATAGTGTAAAAGTAATTACGTCCGTTATGTAGGAAAGTCACAGTTGTTATGAATGTTAACCCATCGGGTTAGTCTATTGATGAACGCGTCTTCAAAAATTAACTGATTTCGAAGTCGTGAGTTCAACGTTCAAGTCCTAGTAAAGACAGTTACTTCTATACGGATTTGAATACTAGATCGTGGATACCGGTGTTCTTTGGTGGTTGGGTTTCAATTAACCACACATCTCAGGAGTGGTCGACCTGAGACTGTACAAGACTACACTGCATTCATACATATCATCCTAATTTATCCTCTGAAGTAATACCTGTTGGTGATTTCCGGAAACTAAACAGGAGAAAAAAAAAAGAAAAAAAATTTATGTGTTTCAGAGAAGTCTGGCCTTGGTTACTGAATTTAAAACATATTATAAAACATTTGAACAGAAATACATATAGAAAAAAAAAATTAATAGATACGTTAGATATTATAAATAAATATACATAAATAACCCAAAACACAAAACAATAAACATACTGAATTAAAATAAACGAAATATTTACAGATCAAACTATAAAAAAATAAAACTGAGCATATGTATTTATAGCGTATTAATAAAACAAAAACCACGTAACCACGCCAACCGAAAAGAAAACATTCGAATTCAGTTTTAGATCTGCTAAAATAAAGGGTCCACCGATAAATCAAATAAAACCTTGACCAAAAACTGAACATCATGAATGTTAGTGGTTAGAGTGATAAACAGATTCAGGTATCTTGACAATTATTAATTATTTGTTTGAATAAAATATCATCCTCTAATTTATTTTGTTCGTTGATTAATTTATTGTTACAATAATGTATATTAAATTTTTTAAGGATGCTGGTTTTATAAAAATCGTTACAAATATCTAATATTTTAATAACATTTTCGGGATTATAATTATATTTATTCTGTAATATATGTTTAGTGTAATTTGATTTCTCTAAATAGCTTTCTTTATGTTATTAATATCTTCTTTGGTTCTAGTTAAAAAGAACGATTGTTCATACCTATATATTCTAAATGGCAGTCCTCGGATTTTGAGCTGTAGATTCCTTGTCTATCTAAGTTATTTGTGTTTTTTTGGAGTTTGCTATTTTAGTATGATTATAATTATTTATAAAATTTATTATTTTGTTGTTAGTGGTGTATATTGTTTTCAGATTATAAAAGAATATTTCAAATTAATAAAAATTCTATATTAAACAATAATAGAAAAAATTAATTTATAAGGTGAATCATTAATACTGAAACATCAGTATTAATAATAAAAAAAGCGTTAGCAGTTCCTTTTTTAAAATAAAAATGAGTATTTGATGAATAATGATTATGAAAATTAAATGAAATCAGAAAAGGATGGTCAGAAGAAACAGGTTTCCAGTTGTAACGCGGTTAATTTGAGTAATTACTTTTGATTATAGTTCATTATTTTATGAAGTAAAACAATCACATAAATAAAAAAATATATTAATATATATTTCGCACATATATCGGTTAAATAAATAATTATCTATTACAAGTACAAGTAACAAATATGTAATAATATAACAAGCACATACGAGACCTCGTGATGGTCAGGATAATTTATATATATCATTAATATATATATTATATATTAATATAATTTTTATATGTACTTACGAATTGGGATTTTCCGCCTAGTGATTGGTACATTCCATTGCTAAGCTAAGGGGGTCCGACACACATGCGTGCGCGCACGCATACACACACACATACACACGCACAGAGAGAGTGTGAGTGAGAGAGGCACACATACAAATGCCCTTTAGTAGGGTAGGATAAAAAACTGATTAATGTTATTAGCTGATTATTTATTGCACTTAAATTATCTCAATAAGGAGTTCTATATGTAGAATATTGAAAAATGTGTTACGTAATCACTAAACAAATAAAAATAACTCATTAAAATTTGTTAAAATTCAGCTTAAATTTATCAAAATGTTTTTTCTTTATATTATAAAAGTTTTAATAATTAAGTGTTTTAAATTGATTTCTGTAAAGTTAAGTAAAATTGGGCACGATTGGTTGGATATATATTGATTATTTATGTGAATTATATTCTCTGATAGACTGGTACATGACTATACAAATCCAACTCCAAATCTCCTCAGTTAAAGTCTAAAGAATACCTTGAAATTATAGGCGTAAAAATTAATTTATATTCATAAATAAATGTACCGTAGTCTATTTAATCTTCTAAAATGATCAAAATTAAAGTAATGATAAATCGTTTATTTGTTAATGATCCCGAAGAAACTGATATTAGATTAACTAACACAAAAGAAAATAGTTTTCTTTTTTATTCTAATAAAAGATATTTCAGATGAAGGGCGAATAAGTAGCGAACGGGTGAGTGATAAAGAGACGGGGGTGTGAAATCGTCCGAAGTTAATGATCTGTGGCATGTATGCAGATTGTTCTCAGAAAGCGAACGAGTCGTGCAAAAAGCAAAAGGGCAGGGTGCGACTTCGACTAACGGATATTAAAAGTTTCCCCACCCCGTATAAAGATTCTTACGATAGGATAGCAACCCGTCGTAAAACCTTTAATGCCAGACATATGCCCTTCTCTAGATTGGATTACTGTCAAACTCTCCCCTTCGGACTCCTCTTAAATACCGCTACCCCGCCGCCTTATATACAAAACGTTACTTGCTTTTCCTGCATGTATCTCCTTTACAACCGCTTTCTAGAAATGTTATGAGATCCTACTTCCATGAAATTACACTTTGAAAACGTCCTGCGTATACTGTATAGGCTATATCCTCCATTAAACCACAATATATATACGGTAAAGTGTAATTTAACCTGTTTTTATTTATATAATTTTTTATACGTGAATTTACAAATATTAAAAAACTGAAAGAAGCATTATAAAGTTTAAAAAAATGTATTATAAAAGTATTCTGAAGAATAAAATCACAAATCAATTCATATTGTAACATGACCGGAATAGCGCGCCTGAGGAATCCTACCAATTATTATGTAAGTAATAATTGGAAAAATCCAGAAAAGGACAAAAATGAGAACCCTTTTTGTAAAGAATAAGTCCGTTTTACAATTGTCTTTTGTTATACTGCCTACTAACACACAATGAACACATGTTGTTGTACGGTGAGAAGAGACCAAGCTTGGAATTCATGGGAACAAAAGCCTCGGACGACTGTTTCACGCTTCGACTTGGATCCGATCCTACACGTAAAGAGGCTAACAGTATAACTAGCCTAGCAAGACCAACTAAAAACCAGTTCGGCGGAGTTCTGCCAACCAGTCTGCAAGGCATTACGGCGTCGGTCCCACAAGGGCAGTTCAGCGAGGAGAGGCTGCGGGTTGTGTGGGTACCATGGAGTTCTGCGAACCAGTCCAGTGACAAGTTACGATTTTGGTCCAGCAAGAAGAGTCACAGGTGTGAGTCTGTGAGACGTCAGTCCAGTTAGGAGAGACTTGAATCCAGTTCAATACGAGTAAGGTGACGCCACGAGTAAATCCAAGTATATAAAAAATACTTCGGTGAGTTGCAGTAAAACTATAAGTGTATAAGTGAAAGAAATAATGCAATAAAATGAAGTCTATTTATCAACTTTATATTTCATTCATAAACTTTTCGGGTACAAAAAAAGGTATTTGCAAGTGAATTTTATATACTTAATATAAGACTAGAGGTTAAAAAGGGTTAAAACTAACTATTTATTTTGCTAATGAGTTTGAATACCAGTTTTCTGTTTATATACTTGTGATAAATTTCGAACGATTATTTATTTTGGACTCTGTCTTATAAGTAATCCGCATTTATTACTTACTATTCGCATTACTATCACTATTTTATGTGTAATAATTTGATTATTTTTTGTTGATTACTTTATGTCTTTTTATGTTATGCTCACTGTTTTGACTATGTTATGTTTTATGTCATATAATTACCCTTTACTACCATTATCTTATTAACTATTATTGTGGTTATAATTACTATATTAATATTTGTGTTCATTAATTGTTTTATTATTGTCACTTTATTATTATTATTATCATTATTGTATTTATCACCATTATTATTAATATTGATTTGTCTATTTGTAATTTTAACATTTTAAACCAATAAACTGTAATTATATAAACATTCTAAACTGTCAACCTCTTAATATCCTGATCGAGCCGCACGGAACCACACGACTATATGAACACTTGGTCACCGGTCAGCAAAATGACTTTTTAGTCAACTATTCTTCGGTTCATTTTCAAAGCTTATCAACATTAACATCATATTTGAGCGGTTAATCTATCATTATGGTAAAATGTAAACATATATTAATTAATAAATATTTTCTATTATTATTATTTACTTAAAAAACCAACAGTAAAGTTAAAGCATTATTTTTTTTTATAAAGAATAATATTAAATGGCGAATGTTGCCAAATTTCTCCAATTCTGAAAAAGTATAATTTAAAAAAAAAAATTTAATCAATTTAAATGTCAAATTAAAATTCTTACGAAATGATTACTTAATGTTGTGACTACTTATTGTTAGTTCAAATATACATCTTATATACTTATTGTTCAATTATCACTTTGCTGAACAGATTGTAAAGTTGCTGTGTCGTTATAAAAAAAAAATCTGACTAATACTAAAAAATTAATTGTAATGAATTTAAATTAATTAAATGATTATTATTTATTAAAAAGGTTTGTTGTTTAAAAAATATTTTTCTGGTTCACAACTCCCCAAAAAGAAATGTTATGTGTTTAGGGTGTATGTACCAGTATGTTTATTCCACTGTAGAAGCTCAACGACTGAACCGATTTAAATGTATTACCGGGATTATCATAGGCTGTACATATATATATATATATATATATATGTGTGTGTGTGTGTGTGTGTGTGTGTGTGTGTGTTTGTGTTTGTTTAAATAAATTAAAAAAGCAAAATTGGAATTACATACAAATATTTGGAATTATACACTAAATTGTCATCAGTACGCTCTTTAATTATCCTTTTTTAATAATTATCCTATATTAAAAAACAAAGTTTGTCAAATATGGTTTTTTTTTGGCTGTCATTTTTATTCATTCTTGATATCTACCTTTTTTTTTCTTACAATTGTTAATTACATTTCAGGAGACTCGCTACCTCAGTACTTCAAAATAGATAAAGTAAAAAAGAAAACGCCAAAAATCAGACGTAAACATAAATTATTATAATTTTATATTACAATTTTTATAGTTTTATCTATAAAATATTGAGTTTTCTTCATCTATCTCTTATGAAGGAATGTAGAATACTTCTATTTAAAATTTAAAATATTAATAACTAAATAATTATTTTACAATGATAGAATGTGCTGTTAAATAGTTATACAGACTGCAATACTAATATGTGAACAGTAAGAAGGCCAGAAATGTAAAAATTAGTGAGTTCTGAAATTATGTTACCATGAAGAAACTACATTAATTGTTTTGAAGATAACCGTTACCTGGTGATATAGAGATATATGGAAAAAATTATATCTATTATTTTTTGAGATAAGTATTATCTCAAAAAAATAATTAAAACATAAAAAAATTAAACTAAATATTACTGCAAATACTTATTTTATTAAAAATAAAGAATATATATATACGAGTACATATAAAATTCTAATCTTAATATTTTCTAACGCGTCTAATGTTTTCTTATTTAATTTAACTTTTAGTATTCGATCTGTATTTTTTCTTTTAAATAGTCGGAATTGTTTTCTTTTGATTTTTGTTTCCCTTTTCTTTGTAACAAATTTGCCGAAGTTGATCTTCTTTGCAAAAAAACTTCGTAGAAGCATAATGACAACATGATTCGCAAAATGTGTTTTTTTTAATATATTTTATTTTTAAATATTGTAATAATGTCACTTTTGAGCTTTTTTACCGTATTCTATTCTTTTCACTGTGTATTTAATTTACAGTCACGGTAAATTTATGTTTTTTACATAGTTATTCATAAAATAGAATCGACTTTTTTTAAATATCCATTTTGACTAGATTCGGCGTGACGTTTGTACGTACGTATGTATGTATGTGCGTATGTATCTCGCAAAACTCAAAAACGATCAACCGTAGGATGTTGAAATTTTGAATTTAGGGCTGTTGTAACATCTAGTTAAACACCTCTCCTTTTGATTACAATCGACTGGGCCAAATATGACAAAAAAATCCCAAAATCCAAAAAAAAACTGGACTTAATGACAAAAAAATAACTGTAGTAGTCAGCCCTCATTCATAGCTTTTCAACGATATATCATAAGTGGCGCTTATTTTCATCGGTTCCAGAGGTATAGCCAAATAAAATTTTAGTTAATGAAATATTTGGATCTTATAAGAAGGAGGCACATCGGTTAAAATCAGACTTCGTCTCCTTTCTTTTTTATTAACTTTTTTTTTAAATTTAATTATATTGATTTATAATTATTACTATTAATTATAACTATTTAATAATAATTAATTATTAATCTCACATTGTAAATAAAAATTAAGATGAATAATTCAATAACAAAAAAAAAAATATGAATATAAATCCGAAGTTTTTAATGAAATAAAATTTTGTGTACTTTTCATTTATAAAAATAATGCATAAATATAATTTAATAGGCGTAAAAGAAAGTCATGTGTTGTCCACATCAGATATTTTATACTTTATATATATATATATAATATATATTTATATATAATATATGTAAATATTATTATATATATTACAAATATAAATATATATATATATAGGTGATCTATCTGCCGACTTTTAAAACCAACTACAGTTTTGTAAATAATTACGGTTAACAAAATGGTGGTTCGTTTCAAGCCACTACTGTTAGAACCTTTTTCTTTGTTCCTTATGGAGCTCACAGGTTTAATACAATTATTTAAACCATTTACTTATTTAATTTAAAAAAAAAAGAATCTTTCTGTAAAAGCGAATATTAGGTTACAATACCATAGCCAGATCAAAGATTTTTCGGGGTATTGAAACAGCATATCTCACTGTCTTTGAAAATCTCCTCAAAATTGAAATTGAAATTCTAAGAAGAATTAAGATGTTTATTGTAGTCCTAAAGTGCCCAATTCAATAAGAAGAAGAATAAAAAATTTAAATAAGAAAAACAAATAATTATAATAAAATACAAATAAATTTATTTATTTATTTATTACTGACAATAAAATTATTAATTTTAGTGGTGAATAACATTTATTTATTTACAAATTAATGTTTGATGATTTAGTATAAAATAACAAAAAATTACTATAATCTAATAAATAATAATATATAATTGTTTGTACAAAAGAATTGAGATCATTTTATTTTATAAATGCTATAAAAACAAGGAATTTAAAGACAAGTTTTTAAATCATACGAGAATGATGTAAGAAGTTAAATAAACATAAAACAGGTTAGAACAAGAATCCTGTAGAGATATTGAACATATACGAGTATTTATACATTTTTTATTGTACCAGAGAGTTTTAACATATTGTAGTCGAATGATGAACAACTATTCTCCTAAAAATTTTGACCTAACTCAAAACTTGTTTTCAACGTCTAGACCTAGGCCTATTAGTTAATCTTTAATCTTAACTGAATAATAAACAAAATTTACATTTTATTTCTACAACTTTATGGTATGTCCCGGTTAAGAGACGTACTTAACTTATTATTAAGTAAGAATAGGAACATGTTACACGCTCCGAAATTTAAGAAAGAAATCCTTGTTCAAGTAAAAAAAAGATTTACTTTCAAATTTCAGTTACCAAAATATTTAATGAAAATTTAAAATTAAAAACACAAATAATAATTCAAATTTTAGAAAAAAATGTTACCAATTTTATGATAAAATAAATGATTTTAGGTGGAAAACACGAAGAAAAATTTGTTATTATAAAACCAATTTTAAGGTTTATAACAATTTAATCTTTGTAATAATCTCGAAAAATAATTAATCATAAATGAAAAAAGTATTCCTATTAAATTATAAAGAAAATTAAATTTCAAACTAAATTAAAAAGACTAAAAACTTATAAGTCGTTTATAGAATTTTAATAATCATTTTATTTTTAAACATAAATTTAATTTAATGTAATATGTTTAAATATATGCCTGTTTTAAGTATATATACTTTATTTAATATATGCTTTATTTAAGTATATTTTTTCAATAGAAACTTGTAATTAAAAAAAAAAAATAGAAAATTGTAAATTTACATCATCTTATCTGAATTTCACATTGAGATTTTGCGAGATTCATTCGTTTTCTTCTTTTTTTTACTTTCCCAAACGTTATAAATCATGCTCTAAACGAGAAACAGTACTTTTCAGGGGTTTTCCTCGATGTCAGTCAGGCTTTTGACATGGTTTGGCATATGTGGTTGTTCTATAAACTGAAAAAGGTTTTACCGCATGTTTTCTATGTGGTACTAAAATCTTACCTAAAATAAAGGTGCTTTCAAGTTAAACATGGAGAGGTTTTGACGGATTTGTTCCTTATAAAATCAGGAGTACCTCAAGTAAGCGATCTCGGACACATCTTTTATGTTCTGTTTACGGTTGACTTGCCAATTACGGCAGATACCACAGTTGCAACGTTTACTGACAACACTGCAATTTTTGCTGTCCACGAATATCCGATTATTGCGTCTCATTTTATTCAAGATTATATCACTCTTCTCGAATCGTGGGTTACATATTGGAAAATAAAAATAAACGAAACAAAATCAAAGTCCGTCACGTTCACTCTTCCTAAGGAACATTGTCCTCCTCTTTCTATCTTCAATGTCTCGATTCCAAGATCTGGAGACTGTAAATATTTGGGTTTTCATCTTGATCGACGACTAACTTGGGCAAAACATATCACTTCCAAGCGGAAACAGTTGGATCACATATTTAAACACATGAACTGGCTGGTAGGACGTAGATCTCGGCTTTCAGCAGAAAGTAAATTATTGATTTAAAAATCAGTTTTGAAGCCTGTTTGGACTTACGGGCTTGAATTGTGGGGTACAGCGTGCAACCGCTTCAGTATTGACATACTTGAACGCTTCCAAACAAAAACAATGCGGAAAGTGCTCAACATACCCTGATACATAAGTAATAGTCTTATATATAATGACCTTAAGTTGCGAACCGTTCGGCAGGAAATCTCTCTGGTCAGCCTACGGTATCAAAATAGTTTGGATCGGCACCCGAATTATCTGGCGGTCAATTTGTTAGAAAACATGATCAGTGATTTTTCAAGATTGCTGAGGAACGGTATTCTTGGTTTGCCTTATCGCTTCAATTAGGTGACTTTATGGTCTGACCGTACGGAGTGGTCATCTATTTCATTATTGTCACTGGCCGCTGTGTCAGTGGGAACTCAATATTAATTCAAATACATCCTATTTACTTATTGTTCTGTAAACAGATTGTAAAGTAGCTGTGTCGTTATAATAAAAAAAAATTTCCCAATGAATATAACTAGAATAGCAGCATCAAAGGGGAAAGTACGGGGATCTTGTCAAAAAAAGGGTACCGGGCTTTTTGTAAATCTTTACGTCGAAGGATTCAGTTCGTTCATCTGACGAAAAAATATATGTATGTATAAACCTATGTGTCTGCTTTTGAACTTAGTGTATTTCAGGATTGACCGAACCGATTATTTTCAAATTTGACCCAAATATTTCTATATGTTAATATTTTTATATCAATGATCATATTATTCTTTTTTAAAAATACTTGGGAATGGAGGGATTCGCGAAAACCAATTTCGATTTTTTTAAGATACACGTTAGAAAAAACTTTACTTTGGAAAATTTGTTACCTACATTGTATATTAATTTTCCATAAAATAAAACCCTACCTCTTAAAATTAAAGTATAGGTTTTTTTGTTTTTGCTGTATTTTACTTAGCTTTAATATTTGCAGATTATTTTGGTATTTTACACATCATGTACAGCTACTAAAATTTTCTGCAATTTTCAAAAATTTATAATCCCTGACCTCAAACAAAGAAAGGTTTTTGGAAAATTTTTACGTTCTTGTTTTAGCTTTCATTGAGGGTGTTAGATTTAGAAACTTTTATTAAAGCAAATGTTTTTTTAAGTTTAAACTTGAATATTTATAGAAAAAAGTCTAACATTTATTCTTCAGCTCTAAAAAGGTACAATATTCTGTTGTTTTTTGTTTTTTTGTTTTTTAGCTCTAATTTAATGTCTGTTTTTTTTTTATACTTTTCTTTGTAAATTTAAGGCCAATTAAAATTAATTAATTTTGGCCCTATAATATAATCTGAAACCAGAAAGCAATATTTTTGACTACTTAATAGTTATGCTTTATTTTTTTACAATATTTTTAAACAATTTTTTTTTAAAGATCCCTTCATTATAAATATACATTTTTCTAATTTTTTCCCCACAGAGTAAAGAAACCCCAAAATCAAAGATTTTTTTATTTAAAATTTGATGCTTATATCTTTATTTTGGTAATCATTACCATCAATAAAAAAGCCCCATTGATACGTGGGTAGCAAAAATTTAAAACATACGGAAATTTTTTTTTGGTTACTATATAAATGTTTATTATGAAAATTAAAATAAAGACTTTTAATAATTGTTAAAAAGGCACTAGCCAAGGTTGCTTTCTCTGAGAGTAATGATTAGCATTACCCCCCTCCACTTGATAAAATGAAATGATCACTTGTACAGGAAAGACTTCCTAAATTTTGATCGGCTTATCACGCTTATTTCAAGAAAGATATTTCGATCAATCAGGAAGGAAACAGAAAATATTTGATTCCTTATTTTCTTTAGTAAACCAATCATGAGATTCTTTTTACCTTGGGATTTGGTGTGAAATTTTGTGAGAAATTTCTATCGAATGTCAGATTATTTGAAACATTTTTGGTTGTGCTCTCTAAAATACACAGTTTTCCTTTAAAACATTTTGAGTTTTATAATTATTTTTTTAGTGAGTATAGGCAAGTAAAAACAGTCACTCAAAATTATAACTATTTAGATGAAGAACAAGTTAAATTTAGAAATAATTGGTTTTTAGTCCCTTAAAATTTCCAAGTAACCGTTTTTTTTTTCAATCAGATGAAACATGAAACACTGGTAAAAATAGATAGGAGCGCATGTACAAGGTCGTAATAAAACAACTGAAATTAAAGTAATTTGTAAAATTACTTTTCCCATATTTCTGGAACATATTAATTAGTTTCCATAATAATTAATATCACTATTCTTTTCCGTTATCCATTTTATATCGAGTCGTGCAGAACACGGATATGAGTTTGGATATGAATTTTTAAACTTATTTTAAATCGTTTTGTATTCTGACAAATCTGAAGAAAATATACTTTATGATGGAATTTCAAAGAATGTATTACAATTAAATAATTTTTTAAATGTTATTTTATCAGTCGAATGTAATGCTTTCTTTCGCAAATACCTATTTTCAACCAACTTTTTATCTTTCAATCTCTCTCTCTCTCTCAAAAAAAAAAAGAAAAAGAAATTATCAAATTGTAAATTACATATCCAGTACATGCATTCAATCGATTTGTAGTTGTAGTATATTGTAGTGTTGAAAGAGTGACGAACCTTATAGAAGAATGTTTTCTTCTTTTGTTGCAGGTTTAATAGAGGAAAAAAGGGTTATACAACGAAGCAGAGAATATTCGTAGTCTCCCAATACATTAGATGTGCTAGTTATGTCCAGACCCAGAATGCCTTTACAGAAAAGTGTGGTGTAGATGCATTAAACACCCTCCACCAAGCGGCTGTACGACAAGTTCCAAGACAGGGAATGTGGTAGATGCAGCCGAAAGTGGTCGACCAAAAGTGCTAACACCAGAAAGGTTGAAGTTTTCTGCAAGCTGCATATTCTGATAGTCCCAAGAAGTCTGTGCTACTCCATTCTAGGCTGTCCGGTCTATCCGTTGGTAGTACTCACACGGCATTGCCAAAGTGTTTAAAGATGCATTCGTACAGTATTCGTGTTGTTAGTAAGTTACCTGCAGACACTGGAAAACGTGTAGCATTCTGTCAGCGGTTCATGTCATCTGTAACGACAAATTGGAAAAAAATCGATGATTCTTTTGGTTTGACGAGGCATGATTTCACCTTGATGGAAACATGAATCCACAGAATTTACAAATATGGTGTACGGAAAATCCACATCAGTTCCACAAGTATCCTCTGCACGGACAAAAAGTGGATGTTTAGTGTACAATTTCACGTAAGCGAATTTTCATGACATTCTTTCATAGCACAGTAAACAGTGAGTGCTACAAACAAATGGTGCAACAATTTGTAAATACTATACCTGGAGACCGGCTAGAGTACGTGTGATTTCAGCAGAAAAATGCTATCGCTCATACATCCGACAACACTCTAACTTTCTTGGATCAGTGTTTTCGTGGAGAAGTGATTTCGAACGGATTGTGGCTCCCTCAATCTCCTGATTTATCTCTCTTCTGACTTTTTCTTATGGGGATACATTAAGGATGTTGCTTACAAAACTCATCCTCACACTATTCCCGAATTTCAGAGCGAAATTGAACGATGTGTCGCTGCAATTCCTTAACAAATGTTACCACATGTGTTTAAGAGCATGCAACGTCATATTTAGTTATGTGAATCTCATATTGGAGGGCACTATCAACAATAATTGCAACTTATTCATTTTCTCATAAGGTTGCGCACTTTTTGAATACTGTACTTTTAGTTTCTATAAACAAGGCGTGTATCATTCTCCGAATAATAGTATTCTGAGCATTAGTAAACATTTTGAAGAAATGAACGAAAACACCAGTTTAAAGAGTAAAATATAATGTATTAATAATTTTAGTAATGAATTTTTTTCTGAACACACACACACACACCCACACATAAATAAATATGTATGTGTATATATATATTATACACACACACAGACACACACACACACACATATATATATATATATATATATATATATATATATGTACATATCATATATAATTATAAGAGTAATTCTTATCATTTCATATCATATTAGATATGCCTGATATGAAATATCAGGCACAAAATTTCAACCAATCGTATTCTTTGTTTTTTACCCAATCATAAGGTGAGAGTAATTCTTATCATTATCAGGCACAAAATTTCAACCAATTGTATCCTTTGATTCTAACCAATCATAATTTGAGAGTAATTCTTATCATTATCGGGCACAAAATTCCAACCAATCGTATCCTTTGATTCTAACCAATCATAATGTGAGAGTAATTCTTATCATTATCGGGCACAAAATTCCAACCAATCGTATTCTTTTTTTTAACCAATCATAAGGTGAGAGAACGAGGGTTATTTCTTTTCAAGGTCCGATCGGTCACGAAATTAAAATCACAGTGAAAATAAAAAAGTTTTTATTTGTAACAATTACTTACATGGTTACGCTATTTCTCTACATAGTCGCCACTCCGATTTAGACATTTGTCGTAGCGTGGTACCAACTTGGGTGGATAAGAATAAGCGGAGAGGAATGTTGTCATCAGGCATTGTCTTTCTCCATGACAATCCTCGGCCGAGCACTGCAGCTGTAACAAAGAAGCTCCTCCAGCGTTTTCGTTGGGAAGTGTTTGATCACACACCATACAGCCCGGACTTGGCTTCATCCGATTTTCACCTATTGATCATATGAAACGCTTGCTAGGAGAACAAAATTTTGGCACAGACATCGAGTTACGGATCAGCGTAGAAACATGGCTGAAAACACAGGCGGCTCCGTTCTATGACGAGGGTATTGGAAAGTTGGTACCACGCTATGACAAATGTCTAAATCGGAGTGGCGACTATTTAGTGAAATAGCGTAACTATGTAAATACTTGTTACAAATAAATTTTTTTTAATTTTCCCTATGGTTTTAATTTCGTGACCGATCGGACCTTGAAAAAAATATTACCCTGGTAAGTAAGATTTTTTTTCTAATTAAAATTTTCGTTTTAAAATAGATATATCCTAAATGAAGAAATCAAAATACAATAAAGACAAAATTGTAAAATATACGGATTTAATTTAATTTTTATTATTGCACATCTCGAAGAAGCTTTTAAACCAAATCAATTGTTATATCTTTTAAAGTTTAAATCATAATAATTATTAATTGAGTGTTTACTAATAGGATTACTGAAATTATTTTTTGACTTTTATAAATCAATGTAAGCCAAAAATATTATCCAATTTTTTTAACGTATTATTATATTTCATTATATGAGTGCTGTTTGATTAATAGCCAAAATAGTTGTTTAACAGTCTTCTGCAAAGAAGCTTATGATGAGTTGAATAAAGAGAAAATATACGTATCAGGGTCGATCGGAAAGTTCTTGGCCTGACATAGAAGTGACTAAAATATGATTAGATGACTGTTTGATATTTATCAAACATAATCTTATAGATGGCGCTAGGAAGTTTCAGACGCGTGAATTAAATTTTTTGTTTGTGGCAAAAACAATTATTATTTAGAAACAAAAATAAAATTTCTATAATCAAATGACTGCTTAGGAAAATATAAGTTATGATGCAATAATATTGAGGGTAAATCTAAAAATATAAGATAAGTTACAATAATCTATCCAGATGTCCATTTAAAAACTAAATCAACATGTATAATTTTTTGTTTAAGATAAGATAGATTTAAATTTTGATAAGAATAACACAGGCTTAAAATTTTATTTCCTATATTTTAATGTTTAAAGTCCAATATATATATACATTTTTGGCAAACTTAAACTTAAAGAAAAGTTTATGGAATCAATAAAAAGAAAAAGGAAAGACAATTTAATTTTGTAAAATTGTGGTTGTGTTTAAATACGTAAGATTTAATATGCTTAAGATTAACCTAAAATAATGCTTTTTTTCATTATTGTGCTATTAAAGTTATTAGGGAGTGTATGTGGTCCCTCGCTATTAGAGACTGCATCTTATTCAAAGTAGTGCAGAGACTCAAAAGGTAAATTTATGAATTTCAATAAAAATAATGAAAAAAATACAATGAATATTATTGTAATATTTTAAAATATTAAAAAATTTTTTTTTTTTAATTTTATTAAATACTATTTTCATTGCAAAAATAAGGTTACCGTGACGGATTGGAAAATAGTGCAATCGAATAGGCTGTAAAACTATGGTTAAAACAACATTTGCAGATAAACTTACAATAACGGATATCATAGAAAGATAATAATAACATCTCCATGAAAACTGTATAACAAAACCATAACCTCAACCCATTTGAGCAGTATAAAATTTAAAGACACTATAATTTTGACAGGAAGTACGAACTCAACATGCATCTAACATGTTATTCGATTACATAGTTAAGGAGTTAGCTAACTTTTATAATACGGCTGCACTAACAATAAGTTCAATGGAGGAACATCACGTTTTACCTTTCGTTAAAACTTTTTAACATTTTAAAATTGTTGTAACCACTTTGAAATTCTGATTAAAGAGTTACTCATTGCCTTAATTTACATGGGCTGTATACAGAGTGATTCAAGAGGAAATGAGAATAATTTGGGAACTGATGCTAGAGCTTTAAGTAATGAAAAAATTTCGTACAAACACATATCCGAAAATTGCTTTGTTATCGAGTTTCGGCTAGTGAAACCTTTCTCCCGGATTTCAGTTCCCTTGATGAAATGAGATCATACTGAAATTTTTAAAGCATTATATGAGGATTAAACTTGATGAGTTCTAGTGTCTTTTGACTTTAAAAATTGAATAAAACAGGTCTGAAAAATGTTCCTTCCGTAGTTTTCATGATATCAACATAAAAGAGAAAAATTCGATTACGAAAAACCCATTTTTCAGGCTTGAAATAGAACAACTTTGTTAAATGTCTAATAAATGTGTCAGTTTTATTATTCAAAACTTATAGAGAATGTGGTTCTGAGAAAATCAATGTAATAACGGGCTTATCAATTGGTTGAAAGAATGCCACACCAAACGTTCACCGAATATCGTTGCTAGAAATTTAATTCAAATACAGCACGTGGGTTTTCTTCACGATTTTTTTCGATTTGAATTCAGTGTGATGTTTATGCTATTACCGGTAATGTCATGCCATTCCCCTTATCCCGAAAATAATATGAATGGAATTAAGTGGTAATTATTGTTAACTCATTGAAAAAACTGTAGTCGTCTGGCGTGGTCATCAAGTTGGAGGTGTTGAATATTCTGAACACGATAAGGTGTCCGTGAGCATGTAATTTCCTTCTTACTATACTTTGTGGAATATTGAGTCGTGTAGAAATTCTTCGCGTGCTCGATGTAGGGCTAAGTTGTCCTGAAGAATGTTTTCCCTTTCATTACCGTTTACCGGTTGACGTTCAGATGGTACATGAACGCAACGCTGGGAAGTGTTCCATTCTCACGAAGATTGTTAGGTAATGTAATCCTACAAAATACTTTACGCTTTGGAACTACTCCTCCAGGATGCCTACATCGGTATTCTTACACCGCAGATGGAGCACTTCCATTACAAAAACCGTACACAAAAATCAAATCAGCCTATTCTGCACGAGTGAAGCGGCATTTTTCTAAACAATGAACAGAATTTCACTTTTTCAAATTCAGATTCAATTAAAAAAATGTAAGTATAACTTAGAGTACAACAAATACAAAAACACTATAACCGTCTAACATTTATTATTAGCATGCGACCACAGTGTTATGACAACAGTAATATTGAAATTAATTTCTAAGTAATTTGCCAACCTATTTTTTCAAACGTCTTAAGTTTATTGTACTAAAAACAGCTGTTTTTAATAGTTACAGTTATTATTATTTTCCCATTAGGTTTTGTTTTGAATAATACGATAAAATCTTTTTTGTTTTGATTTACTAATTTGATCAGGAATAAATTCTCTACAAGTTTTGATAATATAATTTACGCATTTATTAGTAATTTAATAAAGCTACTGTACATAAAACTTAAGAAAACGAGTTTTTCATCACTGAATATTTCTGTTTAACGTTGGATATCATGAAAACTACGGAATATAGAGTTCTAGGACCTGTTTTACTAAATTCCTCAGGTCAATAATAAAAAAACCACCAAATTGTCCCCTTACATAACGCCCTAAAAATTTCAGTATGATATCATTTAACCGGGGGAACTAAAATCTGGGCGAAACTTTTCACTACATGAGAATATATAAAACTGGTATATTATTTATTGATGTTATTATATAATTTTTATTAATAATCATTTATTTTTATTAGTGATATATATATATATACGTAGAAGAATTACCTTACTTCATCATTAATTAAATATCTCCTGGGTAAAAAGGTCTTCTCAATGATTTACATGAAATTATTTTATACGCACGTGCGCGCGTACACACACTGTCATTAGATATTAGACATTATTAAAAAAAAATAAAACCGCAAAAATTATTCATTTAAAAAGAAAGAATATCTTAAAAATACAATTGTTATAATAAAAAGATACGAATATTAGGTTAAAAGTAACAAAATAAATTTTATTTACTTTTTTTCGTTTTCTCTCATAAACTACGCACAACATCCAGCATTCTGATTGGTACCCAAACAATTTACTGTAACAAGATATCATATCCTAACTCTATTTTTATGCTATTATACTATGTGGTTTCTTTTTACTGTTTAGAGATAATTTAATTTATTCAGTAAATGATGATTGAAGAGAGAAAAAAACAGAAAGAGTTTGAGTGAAAAGGGAAGAAGGGAAATAGAGAAAAAGGATACCTACTCGTTTAGTTGTTAGGAAGGTAATAAACTAAAAACTATAGACCCCAAAGAGTTATATACTTTTACAGTTGTAAATGTTATTTTTGTTTAAGTAGACAAAACTCGGTTTTTAGATGGAATAAACGACAACAAATTAGGATTCTAAGGATGAGAGAAGATTTACAACGTTATTTTGATGAGTAAAAAAACAAAAACAAAAAAAGAATGTGAAGACGTTGCCCTGTTGTAAATAAACCTTCTTTGTAAGGGGTACGTTATGTTTACGCTCATCCTAGTTTATAGACTGGTTCGTATTTTTCTTTTTTCTCTGATATACTATTGATACCAGTACAACAAAGAATACTACATGGTAAGATCATATATATATATATATATATATGCTACCTACAGCACTGGATCATTTCAACTGTAATAGACTACTTTCTTATTTATTTTTCCTTTTTTTTAATAATAATAATAATAATACGAAGTCACTTTACCGTATAAAACGCGTAAAAAGGATACTTTATGTAATTTTATAAAACATATTTCATTCCACACAGTAGAGGGAAAGAGAAAGGTTCTTACAGGCTAACACAGTATTAGACTAATCTTTATTACGACCAAAGTAAAAATACTGAGTGATAAAAATACGAATTATATTCTAATAAGTTTTAAAAATGTGAAATAAAATATTATTAGTAACATAATTTTTTATCGCTTATTATTACGAAGTGTGAAATATAACATTTATTTTACGAGGTTATTTTTTTTTAATTTAATTTTATTGATTACTACTTGCGTAATAAATTTTATATTTAATAAAATACTTATTTTATTACCATTATGTTACAACATGTTATTATTTCTGAGAATTTATTAACCGTTTAACTGGCCAACTGATTATCGTAGTATTAATTTTTTATAAAAAAAAAAAAAAAATATGTACATCTACTAATAATCTTATATATTTATTACAAAAAATAAGAAGAAAAAATGGATTTGGTACATAAGTATAATAATATATTTTTAATTATAACCAGATCAAAAACATAATTTCGATACATTTTTTTCTTTATTTTATACAAAAAGTTCTTTCTCTGTCCTGTTATATATATATATACTAGCTCCACGTCGCAGCTTCGCTCGCGTTATATGGTTACTTGCGTTTCCCGTTGCAATCAATCTTTTTATTTTATGTTTATTAATCAAATAACCGGAGGCAAGTGCAGCCAATCACACATACAGTAACGGTGGCAGTGGCTGTGGTGGTTGAGCCACAGCGCCGGATACCTTCGCACCCCATTAAAAAAGTCGGAATTAAAAAAACCCGAAAACAAATAAATATTTATTTGAAGAGTATTTGCAAACTCAAATCTATTGACTATCTCATTTATTATAGTCAGAATTGGTAAAATTTACAATAATTAAAAAAAAATTTACCGTTCTTCATCCCCCTTTCAAGGTCAAATTAAAAAAAAAAACTAGAAATTAGTTTACTGACATGAAAATTACACTCAGCAAAAAATCAGGCTGATTTCTTCACTTGTTACCAAGAAATTAAAAAAATAACATGGTTTCAAAAAAAATTCAAAAATCAATTTTAACCCTTGAAATTCAGAATGAATCTCAAAAAATCTTAAAATTGGTTTTTATCTGTTCATAATTAATCAGTCCACACCCAGCTCACAAAGTAATAAGGCACTTACAGTTCATAATTCATTAAAGTTTGTGCTTCAACTGGCAAATCTACACCACTATATCTAAAAACCTCCTCAGTTATGCCAAAAACATGGGTAAAATTTAGTAGTAGCTTTAGATCGAGCAAACAAAAAAAATCCTCTTTCTCTTGATATATTAGCATAGATATTTTTCAGTTATCGTAAATTGGAAAATGTTGGAAATGTAAATGAAATTATTTACTCCTACATAGATAATTTTAATATAATTATCAAAATCTTTATAATTATAATAAAGTTTTATAATTACTATGTACTGAGTGTAAAAAAAAAATATTACATATTACTTGAATGTGAATACCATTCAGATTTTCAAAGAAAAACAAACCAACATACTTGGCGTTTATAGACCTAGAAAAGGCATTCGATAACGTAGACTGGAATAAATGTTCAGCATTTCAAAAAAGTTAGGGTTCAAATACAGAGATAGAAGAATAATTGCTAACATGTACAGGAACCAAACAGCAACAGTAATAATTGAAGAACATAAGAAAGAAGCCGTAATAAGAAAGGGAGTCCGACAAGGATGTTCCCTATCACCGTTACTTTTTAATCTTTACATGGATCTAGCAGTTAATGATGTTAAAGAACAATTTAGATTCGGAGTAACAGTACAAGGTGAAAAGATAAAGATGCTACGATTTGCTGATGATATAGTAATTCTAGCCGAGAGTAAAAAGGATTTTTTACTAAAGATGGACGAAGCAGGAGCGATATAAAATGCCGAATAGCACAAGCGAAACGAGCCTTCAGTAAGAAATATAATTTGTTTACATCAAAAATTAATTTAAATGTCAGGAAAAGATTTTTGAAAGTATATGTTTGGAGTGTCACTTTATATGGAAGTGAAACTTGGACGATCGGAGTATCTGAGAAGAAAAGATTAGAAGCTTTTGAAATGTGATGCTATAGGAGAATGTTAAAAATCAGATGGGTGGATAAAGTGACAAATGAAGAGGTATTGCGGCAAATAGATGAAGAAAGAAGCATTTGGAAAAATATAGTTAAAAGAAGAGACAGACTTATAGGCCACATACTATGGCATCCTGGAATAGTCGCTTTAATATTGGAAGGACAGGTAGAAGGAAAAAATTGTGTAGGCAGGCCACGTTTGGAATATGTAAAACAAATTGTTAGGGATGTAGGATGTAGAGGGTATACTGAAATGAAACGACTAGCACTAGATAGGAAATCTTGGTCAGCTGCATCAAACCAGTCAAATGACTGAAGACAAAAAAAAAACTTGTTTGGTTAAAACATTTCCACTTCAAAATTAAAGAGATAATAAAGAAAATATAGGTTAATAAAGGATAATAATGGTTAAGATACATTCGTAATTAAAACAATATACAGCATACTCCGTATTTCAGAGAACTGTAGCTCAATAATAATATAAATCTTGACATTTCACGTACACTTTTTATATCATCAAATTAATTTTTTCATTATGTTGTATTTATTCAGCTATCACTCTTAAATCCCTTGAAGGGAGGGCCATAAATGTCTTGATGACTATTAGCCATCTAATCAATAAATATCAAAAGCAAGTAAAGCTGTGATATCAAAAGCTTACAAACGATTATTTTGATGCGAATTATATGTAAATTAAAATTCTGATGTATCTACCTTTAAAGGTTTCTAATATCGTTTCTTAATTTGATTGTTTCGCTAATCAATAAAATCAATTTTTTTCAATGTATTGCAATAAATTATCGTTTTAAATAAATTTGTATAAGTTTACTGGCGGAAGATGAAGAAGATATTCTCTATCTAATTAATAATATAATTATACGATCTCAATGGCCTCGGGTGCAATTTAACTTTCTTTGAAGTTAGTTTTAAAAATAAAACGAAGTAAGTTAGCTTACTTTTCAATTTACACATCGTAGTTTTCTTAAATTATAGTATAGGACTTCTAGAGCATTATATTTTCATTTTAATTTCATAATATAAATCTGATGTTTTTATATAAAAATTTCTTTTCTAATTGGTATAATTTACAAATATAATTTAACTATATGTAATTAGAAGGAAAAAAAACTAGAGCATATATAAAAACTTATTTTTAACATTACGAATGAATAACAGATAATATTTTCTTTTTTAATAAAATATTAACTACAATGATCGCTGAAGTAGAAAGAAATCAGAGTTTGAGTGGTGCGAAACCTGCAAATAAGGAGACAGTAGAAAAAATCGATTTTCTTTACAGATATCAGCTGAAAAGTTGCATAAATCTATTTGAAAAAAAGAATTGTTTAAATATTATAATGAAGTCTAACTTTAAAAAAAAAATAAAACCCTTTGATATATGGCATAAAGAAGAACGGTGATACCTATAAGGGTTGATGAAATACAAAATGGTTAGCCTAATTTTGATTTAGAGGTAAAAAAATGAAATTAAGAAAAACAAAACTAGAAAAGACAAGATATAAAACAAATAATTGAGGTTGTAGGATGCTTTGAGTTTAGTCGAACTAACGACAATGTATCAAGTCACAATGTATCAAGTAGACGAAATTGGGGACAAAAATGAAAGAATTTTTTTGTTTTTCAGTGTAAAATTTACGATTGGTTCCAATTTATTGGAATTATAAGTAAACTGTATACAAAAAAGATGTCATGCAGAAAGTGATTTCCATTGAAATCCCTCAAAAAATTGTATATGTACATATCTTATATAGTATATATAAATAAACAATAAACATTAATAAGTTCATATAAAAATGAGTCTAAGGAACATTGATAAAGTTCAAAATATAAAAAGCAAAGAAACTATCAAATAACGTCTTATCAATTACGCAAAGAAATAGTGAAACAAATCCAAGAACAAGAGAAAAGCAAGTGGCGAGACGAAAAGAAGAATTTTGACGATGTTCTCAACCTAGGGTAGGTGATTCCCCTCAAATCTCGCAGAACATACAATTCTAATATGTGAGTAAAAATCCACTTGTTTAAGTATTAGTTAAATTATTATTTTATAGGTCCGTAAACACAAAGTATCTCTCTCTCTCTGTGTGTGTGTGTATGGTGGTTGTTTTTTCATGCATTCGTTTTATTTTCATTTGAATTCTCTACAATTTTAAAACAAATTTAAAACTTTCTGAAGATGCGGTATACGCTACAAAAGGCCTTACAAGAGGAAAACACGGGAAATATACGAAAAAAAAATGTATTATATCATTTTATTACTAGTGTGTACTTTAATAAAATATTGTATCGTATATAAAAACATCGTGTCGTACCTTAAAAATTAAGGTATGATAAGTCTAATCTCAATATTCTGTACCAGCTGGTTCATTTAACAGAATTTAAATAACAGATGTCCGAGAATTATCTGAACAACTTCGATATTGATTAAATAATTTATTTAAGTTAGAAAAACGGGTTTTATGAATTTATAAAAATTAAAACTGAAAGTTTTTTAATTACGTTCAATATGGAATTCGTAAAATATTCAACTGGTAATCAGTTTCATGCCATGTACGTAGAAACACATCCATATCTATGAGTTCGACGCATTAAAAATTCTCTCCTTAAGGTCATCAATAATCACTATACGAGTTTCGTATACGTTATCCATAGGAAAAAATCACATGGTGTCCGGTGATCGAGTTGGCCAAGCGATCGGTCTATCACGTCCAATTTAGTGATTTGGGAATGTGTCGTTGACGTATTCACGTACAAGTAAATCCCAATGTGGCAGCGCTCCTTATTGTTAGAATATAATTTCGGTTTGTAACTGCAAACTGAGGGTTAACAAACCCTTCTGACAGGTCAAGATAAATATTCACATTCATTGCTGTTTTCGTATTAAAGAAAAAATATCCAATTACACGATCGTGAAGCAGACCGTATTAAACAATAATTTTTGGGGTATCTCTAATATGGCCGAGTGTAACATGAGGATTTTCTGATCCCCATAATCAAAGGTTCTGAGTGATCACAATTTCCAGACTCCTGAAATGTAGTCTCGTCTGAGAACATATAGTTTTTTACGGTAACAATCATTTTCAATTATTACCACAGCAAATTCCTTTCTAGCAGTGCAAGCTTATGGTATAATGTGCTGCAATATTTGTAATTTATAAGGATGTAATTTTAATCCGTCTCTACAAAACACCGTGAACTGTAGATCGCAAAAAATTTAACTCATGCTCTGTACTTTCGAAATTACTTCTCAGTGCTGCGAACAAAAAATGATGAACGATCTCAATTTTTTCATCTAACGTTCTAGGCCTGCCCGAACCCTTATTCTTATGTTCAACTCTGGCAGTTTCTTTAAATTTATCATACGATGAACGAATACTTGTTCTGCAGGATGGCTCTAAATTATACCGAGTTCTAAAATTACGTCGGACTTGTGCGTCTGGTTTTGTTTCAATAAAACATTTTACACATTTTACTTTCATCTATGGATTCATGGCGTCTAACGTATGTGGTTAGTTATGCAATCACAGCGATATCTAGTATTTCCGAGTGAAACTTTATGAGTTACCTGTTGAAGAGAGCTCAACCGTTTATTAACAGGATTATAACTTTTTTCTAGTAAGAATCAAAGTTGTTCAGATAATTCTCGGACACCCAATTTAACAGTACCGAGAGAGGAATAATATGAATTTTAAAAAGATTATTTTCAGAAAAATAATAAATAAATAAATATATATATATATATATATATATATATATATATATATGAACAAAGACCCACACAAACATATATATATGTTTGTATATATATGCGCGCGTATATATATATATACGCGCCCGCACACACACACTCACAAAATGTGTGTGTGTGTGTGTGTGTGTGTGTGTTAATTTAATATAATTTATGTATAAAAAAGTAAATGAATATATATATATATATTTATAAATATGCAATAGAAAGTTATAAAAAGGGATTTTTAAAATGATAGGGATAGAAGTAAAATTAATTTTAAATAGACCGTATATAACAATAGCTTGTTTGATTTAAATTAACAGAGGAGAGATTTAAATGAGGGTTTAAAAGTACTTTGTAAAACTCTGAAAATGAGAATAGTTACTGTATTGCTTGAAAAGAGAAAAAGTATATCGATGAATTAAAAGAAGGAGAGAGAGAGAGTGATAAAGTGAGTGATAGAGTGGAATGAAATGTGAGAACATTAAGTTGGCCAAAGCAGAGCATGGTCCATTCAACCACTGAACACTAAGAGAGATAGTGGCGGCCGGCGGTGGGCATACCACCAAATGTAAAGAGAATCCACCATCGATGTAGAAAGCCTTTGATCAACTAAGTGCAACTGCTGCACGCTTAAAACTGATACCAACAAAAGCCCGTATTATGCATGAGCAATCATCATCAATGACTTTGCTTGTACAGCAAAGGGTGAGAGAGTTGGAAATAGAAACAAAGATAGATGGATAGTTATAGAAAAGGACTTACTCTTTAGTGCTAGGAGGGCTAGGCTTCCACCATGTAACTCGTGGTGGAAGACTTTCCTATTTATACTGGTCTTTCTAAAATGCCTACAAGTGCTCTTATATTCATTCTAGTGGAAAATTGCACTATCTTGAACTCTAAATTTAATTACATGACAGATTTCAATTATACTAAATAGATTAAATCAAATGTTTACTGAAAAACTAATAAAGTGTCAAGTACAACAAACGATATGACTTCCGAATCGACTTTAATTAATATGCATTAATGTTTTGAATACGTGTACTGAATGTAGTAAAACAACATTGCCAGACCGTATGAAGTGATTTTTAATGCAAACGTAAAGAAAACCCTCCATATACACAAAAATTTCTGTCAGCGTGTATTATTTTAAACTCACATACTATATATCTCAGAAATGGATTAAGGCATTGTAATGAAATTTTGAAAACAAGTTTGAACTTTTTTTGTGTGCAAAATACATAAATATACTAAAAATTATTGCAATGTTAGTTTTTAAACTATTAATATAGTTTTGTCAAATTATGATAGATTTAGTCAAATTTTAAAAATTTTACTGTAAATAAAAGATTAAATTAAATTTTTAATTTATTTAATAAATTCAGTCAAATTGTGTTTCTCACTGTTGACAAGTAATTCAAAGCTAGATGATATGCTCCAATCTGGATACATATCTTGAAACTAGGCGTTCAACTTCTTCTCGAATGTATGGAACGGTTACGTAATCGTGGATCAGTATTCCTCGCAAACCACGGCGCTTGGGTTATATTCCGTATTTTATTCTTGAACCCCTGAATGATCACATTGCTGTTATTGGTTGTGTTATTCTGTAAGTCCATACCAGCTTCAAGAAAGCCTTTTAAAGCAGAATGTTGTTGGATAAAGAATGTTGTTTTGGGATCTCTTATCCAATATCCATTACATATTTTTAAATTTAATGTCAAGTAACTTCCTTTTCTCCCTTACATGATCACTCGGAGTTAAACGGCGATCAAGGTACAAGCCGAGGTTCTTTACCTTACTTGCATTAGTTATTTTCACATTGTTTAAATCAAGGCAATCGTTTTTCTGATTATGAACATTACGTGGCTGGACTTTGTCGGATTTATTTTTATTCTCCATTTACTTAGTCAAACGCTAACGGTAACCAGTGCAGATTGTAATTTCTCCGAAGTTATATTCGGGCTATCGTCAATCTTGCAGTGACATCTACACATGATGCAATTGTAACACTGTCTCCATTAGGTAGGTCAGCGGTGTAGACCAGGAATAGAACCCGTCCCATAATTGAGCTCTGTGGAACTCCTGAGTTATTGTCGAAAAACTTAGATATCTCTTGATTAGATGATCTCTTGGTTCGAGTCAAACTTGATTGTAGATCCGTTCCAGAGGAGTAGGTGGGAAAATATGTATAAAAAAAAAGAAAAAAAAGAAGATATCTCTTGATTGTAGTTAAGTTGTGAGATAGCAAACATCCGTATAGCTGCATAGGATTAAGTAATATATGGTTGTGGCAGGCACGATTTTAATTTTCAAAGAAGACCAGGCAATCAAACTTTGTCAAAGCTTGTTCTACAACTAAAAAGGTCGCCGAACAATACCTTTCTCTTCTAGACCTGATAATAAAATTAATAACTCTATCAGGTTGTTCCACTGTTGAATAACCAACTCTAAAATCGAATTAAGGCTGAAAAGTTTCCATGTACTTGATCTGGTTGATAAACAGTTATGATGATCTGGTTTATTGGATATAATGCTTCTTATAATTATTTTTGTTTTCTTTTCTGTTATTCAATTTTATGGACGCTCACTTTATTATTTACCAATGGGTATCTTAAAGTTAATGTTTCATTTATTCCTGTGGTTTAAAGCAAATGTTTTTTTTTTCTATTTACGTACCCGACTTGATTAATCGTGTGAAGATATTTAATTATTTTTTGTACTCGTTGATGATTATCATTGGATAATCCCATTTCAAGTGATAGTCTTTCATACGGCTTACTTATAGCTTCAATATAGAAGCTGATTGCAAATAAAGAAATTCAGCAAAAAAGTATTTTTTTTTACATTTTTATGTCTATACATTACAATTAAATATTCATCCATTATTTCAGACATATGATAAATATTTTAATAAAATTCCTTTTGTTTGATTCAAAATTTATTATTCTTTTTTTATACAAAAGTGGTGCAGTTTTTTTGTGGTAGCTGCTATCTACTGTATCTGTTATTGAAAATGTAACTGTTTTATTTATGTCTCAATTAATTACATTAATTTACATTTATTATTAAAGATGCGTTTTAATTAACTATTATCCGCTAAATTATTGTCTTTATCCACGGAATTTAGTTTATTCTTCTAAAACTGCTATTTCACAGCTCAGATGAAAATTTGAATCCGTTATTATTTGAAAATTCGATAAGGGCGATTATTGCTTATTGCAATCTCTCTATCTTACCATAACTGGATTTTTACTTCCATATGCGATTGCCAGAACATCAACGTAAACGCTTTTGCTGACTTCTCCTGGAATGACTAATATCAGCACAAAAGGCGATCGTAAACAATGAACAACTCAACGGTGAGCCTTCTGATGAGTACTTATTATAAACCCATACTTGAAAATTACAGTCGTTCATTTAGGTCCCAAATAATACCGCTAGATTGCCGCGAATGCCTCATTCATATTGTTGAAGTATTATTCCATGACGCCAAGACATACTGAAAGTCATCTGCAGCTCAAAGAAGACTCCAAAACGTCCTACTGTTTCCTAGTTATGAAACTGTTGTATATAGTATTTTATAAATTGATCATGTGCTCAGTAGTAGAATGGTTCTGTCGATAACATTTATTATTATATATTTATTTATCTGTGTTTTTTTTAAAAATATTTATTTGTGTTACTACTTAAAAAAAGGTGGGCCCGCAACGAAAACTTTACATGGTTTATATGTTTCATTGCACAATATTTCGTTAAACGTTTTTGCCAATTGTAACTAAATAAACTTTACTTAATCTTTGCTTCGTACAAGGAAGTAAAGATGTGAGTACATACAACAGAAAACAATCAAACCCACGCACCATCCATTTTTTATGGGGAGAGACTACTATTATTATTTGTGATTAAAACAAGACAACAAACCACTAAAACTAAAGCAAACATAATAATAACTGAACTCAACTTTATAAATTTAATGATTTAATGCATTTTTAATCTCATTTATTAATTATTCTATTGAAGTGTTAAATTTTAATGTTGTTCATTATTTTATTTTTAATTTTACGTAGTAACAGCTTCAGTTAAAATACCATGTTTAGATAACAAGTCATATTTTCAGTGTTTTATGTTAAAAGTTATTCTTAACGTTTTATCTAAATTTTGGAAAATATAAATTCTACTAATAAAGAAAATCTTTACTTTAGGAAGAATGATACAGAAAAAAATGATTTATTTAGCCATAATTTCGCTGTTTGAAGTCGTACTTAGACAATTTTTTTTCTGATAATAATCTCAATAAAACGTTTATGACTTACCTAATAAAACGTAATTTCATAAAACTAGTAATTATTTACGGAGTAAATAAGGTTTTAAAAGTTTCTTGGCCACTAATTTTAAAATATATAACAAATGGCAGGTATGCGTTAACAGTTTAACAGTTTTTATCTAATTTCGATAAAATACCACAGTCCTTTTTGTGAGATGTGTTCCAATAAAATATTAATTTTGAAAATCAGCGAACAAAGTATTTTTGTACGTGTATTTATTAGTTTTATCTTTGTTTCTGTATGAAAATTACTTTCCGGATTTTGGCTAACAGTTTTGAAACACTGAATCTTTTATTTGGTTTTTAGCACAATATTAAATTTCATAGAGACATTTAAAGTTTAAAAAATTAAAATATTATAGTTGTTACGTTTTCACCCCATCTTGCCTTTTTTTGGGAAATATTGTTAGTTTATTAATTTAATGAGACGACATTTATTTTAGAAAATTATTTAAAATGTAATAAAATAAATATCAGATTAGTTTCTTAAGAAAACAGTTTTTTTCCAAATTTTAACGAAGCTTTCTTTCTAAGAAATAGTAGATAAAGATAGTAGATAGTAGTAAATTCAAATTTGTAAATAAATAATACTTTCACCAAATCGTAATTTACATGATAAAACATTAGAAAGTGTTCTATTCCTTGGAAAATCAAAAAACTATTCTATTGGTTATTTAAATAACTACTGCCAGAAATCATAATGCCACGAAAAAAATATATACGAAAAAATAATGGTACATGAAAAAATTTTTTTTGGAGTGGGACAAATTACCATGGTTTTATTTAAAATTATCATAAATATATCAAATACAGTTTAAAAAACTCAAAAATTGTTTTTTTCTGCTTTCCTCCTACAAAATCATCTTCCAAGAAAATATCTTAATTTTTTTTTTACGTTTACTATATTAGATGGAAGAAAATACAACATTTCCTCTAAAATACGAAAAACTAATATTACTATGCCTATGCCTATAAAGACTAAAAAAAGCGATTAAAAATCTGTAATTAATCAAAAGATAGCAAAGAAGGCTTTTTTGATTTTTGTGATGAGGGGTTTTGGGGAAAATTAAAAAAAAAATATAAATGTGCACGCATATATAACGTGGAGTAATATAAAGTGGAGAGTGGCGAGTTATTTTTGCAAAATTCTAAGAAAATTGAAAATTGACCCCAAAAGATCTACTCCACCTCTTGGTGATTTTGACCCCAAAACTTTACCAAAAGCTGTACCGCATATACGAGTATTGTACAAAATCGGTTTATCCAGTTATGTTAAACTTCAAATACTTCAAACAAAAGCGTATACTTATAAGTGAGTATGTTCGAACACTACCCCTCACTTTTGTTTTGGTTTTGGGGGTCCCTGGGTGATGAAACTTCGAGATTTAACAGAATTTAAACAGAAAATTCATAATAATTATATAATACCGTGTGCTTCAAAATTAATCGGGATTTTAAAGCCATGTAGTATTTCTTAAGTTTCGCGTAAATTTATATATGACATGAAACAGCAACTTAAATAGTTTTAATTGTGCGCAAGTTATAAAGTCTACACATTATGCTTTGCGTGCTAGCTTTGCAAACGAAATTATGTACCATAACGATGAAGATTTTCTTTATCGTGTCGTATTCAGTGACGAATCAACATTTCATATTAATGGAAAATAAAAATTAATAATGTGCGTATCTGGGGTTCTCACAAAATATTGTAGTGTGAGCGAGACTCTCCATAACTGAATGTTTTTTTGTGCCGTATCCTGACGGTAAGTTTACGGGCTATTCTTTTTCGTGGAAGCAAGTGTGTCTGGAATAAACAAACTTGATATGCTACAACCTCTTTTCTCAACTACAAAACTTTATTTGGCAACAAGATAGCGCTCCTTCTTAGTGGAATAAAGTTGTATGTGATCGGTTGAATGAAATACTTCCCGACCGCTGGATCGGTCGCCGGGAACCAGGTGACAGCTTGTTTGCCTTGGCCTCCATATTCATCCGATCTGACCCCGTGCGAATTTTTTTTTGGGGTTTTATAAAGGATTAAGTATATGTGCCACTGTTACCGGCTGACCTACTCGACTTGAGACACAGGATTGAAGTAGCTGTCGCATCAATTACTCCAGACTTGCTGATTAAAGCATGGGATGAACTCTCCTATCGGCTGAATGTGTACCGTGTAACGATTAGTGATCACACTAAACACTTACAGCAAGAACTGTTGCTCTTTTATTTCATGTATAATTTATTAATGTAAGTAAAATTTAATAAATATTACATAACTTTAAAACCTTTATATTCATTTTGAAATACACGGTATTTTGAGCAACATTTTTTTATTTCTAAACATACGCGTTTTACGTAACAGATATATTACAATCATTTTGATTAAACTTTTTGACTATTCTGCTATAAGAAAATTATATCAATTGCTTTTGTTATTTTACTGTAACAATTTTTTTAAGTTCGCAGTTATACTAGCCTCAAAAGCATTTTATCAGATAACCAAGCTCGAATTTCGAAATTTGATCCCCTTTACGGTTTGTATTGGAATTTTCTAAAAAAGAATACATTTTTTGTACTTTTACTCTTATTATAAAATCGTTATAAAAGTACCTGAATTTCATTATTCCAAAGTACTGTTGTTTTTTTTTCTTAATGAATTAATTTATCACAGAAGCCTACAGAGATGCTTGCATTTGGAAATATGGAAATGTAGTTTCTTTTGTAGCGTAAGAAAATTGTAATTCCTAACCGGGATTGGAACCCGGGAAAGACCTGGACGCTAGCACTCAACTACGAAGATCGGCATGTTAATTTTTCAGTAAATAATTCTAATTATGATTATAATTTACTAATTTAAATATATTTTTATACGTATTTTTACCGGCGTATCGATTGTTAATGATTATATTAAACAATCAAAATGACCATCTAAGATTAAATTACATATTAAATTTTAGTAAACAGGTTTTGTTTTGATCTTAGTCTTGTTTGACAGGTCATATATTCGTAAATGTGTCTTATACCCGACATCATATTTACAGCCTAAAAACAAATTTCAGATTCCAAAATTTTATATTTTGAAAAAAGCTAGTACGTTTTTAAAGTATCCCAATATGTATTAAATGGTGAACAAAAAAAAAAAATTCGATGTTTTAAAGCTATTTAATATCTGTAAGTCTGTAAGACCATTAGAAAATTGAGAGAGCTCATTTAAAAAGTTCTGGTGCATCCACCGTACAGTTCTAATCTTGCATCCTCAAATTGGCATGCTTCGCTCTCAACTTGAATCTCTTAAAGGGTATAATGTTGACTTAAAAAAGGCCTGTGAAAAACACTTACAACAGTTTTTTATCCATAAACATATAAATTCTACAATGACATGATTATGATTTTTCCCTAAAAATTGAGAAAAAGTGGTCGATCAAATTGACACATGTATGGTTTAAATAACATCATTTGAGATTAATAAAAATACCTACTCTTACTTTGGTTAAAATAAAAAGTAACTTTTTGTCCAGCCCATTATTACACATTTCATATATATCCGTTTATTATTACATCAACATTATCGAATAATTCTGTTGACTATTGACTATTTGTTGACTATTCTGCGATAAGAAAATTATATCAAATGCTTTTATTATTTTACTGTAACGATTTTTCTTAAGTATGTATACATATAAAGTATACAATAGAATGTATACAATTTTTCTTAGGTATGTATATGTATACATAGTGTAAGTAACTTACACTATGTATACATATTACTGTTTTCAGCTTCTGACTACAATGGTATTTAATGCTTATAGTTGAATATAACCAGAAGCTATATTCACTAAAGAAATAATTCTATTTTTTTTTTAAAAATGATACAATTAACTACAGAAAATTTATCATCATATAATATGACCATAAAAAATGCACAATAAATAATAGATAAGAAGGAAATACATACTTAATTATTAAACTTGCAATTAACATACTGTAGGATTGACTTGGGTAATCCTTTACCGGACGGACACTGGTATCTACGTAATAACCAGTTTATAGGGCGTAAAACCACCAACCTATTAACTCTTGTACATAATAAATGAACCACTTTAATGGTATCATTATTTTACTCAGTATTATTAATTCTCGCAATCGATTCAATCAACTTACTGTCATTAATTAATTAATTTGTTAATTAGAAATTACAATAGCAATAATATTAATATTTGGCCGTATTTCATATATTAGTAGTAATTTTAATAAATACATTAATTATATTAAATTATGTTATTATATCTTTTTCTTATTAGAAGAGATATTAATTGGATAATTTTTAAGTTAAAAAACATATTTCATAAAGGTGAATATAAAAATAGGATTATCTTACTTTATTTTACAACATTTTGTTCCATAAAACTACTCTTTTTTTTTCTGTTTAGCCTCTGGAACCACCGTAAGGTATTATGTCAGAGGTTGCATGAGGATGATATGTATGAATGTAAATGAAGTGAACAGTCTCAGATCGACTATTCTTGAGATGTGTGGTTAATTGAAACCCAACCACCAAAAGGTTACGAGCCTGGAAAATCCCGCCCTACCTAAGAAGAATGATACAGGATTATTTCAGAGACTGGTACGTGATCGGAAATTCTGAGGAGGGAGGGAGAAACCTGAATTCTTCTGAGGAAGACACCCTCTGTCGAAAGGTGTATCTCTCATGAGTCAGTCTTGGGTCCAGCTTTGTGGAACGTAACGTTCGATGGAGTATTACGACAGGAGTATCCGGTGGGGTTCACACCAGTGCCGTTTGCAGACGACCTGGCGTTGGTGTTGTCAGAAGACGAACTGATGGCTGTGGTAGAGGAGACGGTGGATTTGGTGAGGGGATAACTGACTACTAATGAATGGGCTAAGGATGGCAGATGATAAAGTGTAGGTGGTTGTTATGACTGGGCTCCGGAGATTGAGTTCTCTTCGGTTCCGGGTGGGTGAAACGTTTGTGTGCTCCACCCCGGCTGCAAAGTATTTGGGGGTTTGGATGGATGGGCACAGGTCTTTCTCCATACATGTTGAGGAAAATGTCAGATAGGGTGAGCGGATTGCCCGACTCCTGTCAAGATTGATGAGCAAAATGGGTGGCCTCAGGGGAGCGAATAGGAGACTACTGTTCAGTGTATACTCTTCAGTAGTGCTCAATGGGGCATCCGTTTGAGTTGGTGCTCTTAATAGGGCACGCAACAGAAGGGGGTTGTAGAACTACCAGCGACGGTTCAATCTGCGGGTTATCGCAGAGTACCGGACCATAGGTACAGAGACGGAATTTATCATAGCTGGTGTGCCACCGACTAACCTGCAAGATGAGAGAAAGTAGCTGTCGATAAGATGTTCAGAGCTTAGAACGACAGGTAGAATGCGGCGGAGTCGGAAGGATGGACACCGGCTCATCAGTGACATCAGTAACTGGATAGAGCGGAAGCACGGTGATACAAATTACGAGCTTACCTATTTTCTATCAGGACACGGATTCTCTCAAAATTACCTGTCCGAAAAAGTAGGAGTACCATGAGATGCTCCTATGATTGTGGGAAGCAAGATTGTGCGGAACACGTACAATCTTACTTGTACGTGTTTCTCCAGTCACCGAGCTGGAGAAACTTGAGGGCCCCTATGATGGACTACGGCAAAGTAAATGTGAATAACATGATAAGAGTGATGTTGGGTGACAGAGATGCTTGGACGAGAGTAACGACCTCGATGTCAGCCATAATTCGAAACAAGGTAGGCGTGGAGAGGGGCAGGCCGGCTGGAAGTCTGTAGTTGATCTGAGGCGGAGCGGCCGATGTCGGATGGCTGTGGGCGACCAGGTTTAGGGGTTTGTCAGAGGGGGCTCCTCTGAGTCGCCGTTCGCCGATGATCCCCTGGGGTTGTCGCTTTGGCTATTCTAATTCGGTGAAAGAACGCCCGGGTAATTGCGCAGGGTCTGTATACATACCATTTGGATTAGGTGTGGTCTGGATGGCGGCTGACAGACCTTTCTTTTTCTCTCCTCCCAAAAAAAAAACACCAAAGAACAGTGATATCTAAGATCTAGTATTCAAATCCGTATAAAAGTAACTGACTTAACTAGGATTTGAACCTTATAACTCTCGACTTCAAAATCAACTGATTTGGGATGATGAGTTAACCACTAGACCAGCCCGGTTGGTTCCATTAACCTGTTACTTAAATGTTATTAATAAGATTTTTATTAAAAAAAGGGAGAATTACAGAAACTTAAATCGTTTTATTAAATTTACTCCGTAAACGCAATAAAAATATTAAGTTATGTCAATGACTGTCTAATCACTGATTTTTGTTTCACTTTTTTTACTTTATTTGGGGTTACAAACCAATAGTATGACCAACTTTGTCCGAAGAAAATGAAAAAAAAGATAGAATAGTCCAGAAACGCTCAAATTGTCCGAGGATAATAAAATAAGGTTATTTGGTAGTTAATTTTTTCATTATTTTTTCTGCCGCACTATCTAATTTACAATCTAATTTAACCGCAAGTATAAGAAAATTTGAATACCAAGAAAAAAATGACAATACTGAAGGGGGTTTACATTGAAATCCCTCAAAGAACGGCATATGTATACACATCTTATACATTATGTATAAATATATACTAAACATAAATAAGTATAGGGGGCGGCGTATAGCTCCGCCTCGTATAGTCCCGTATACTTCATAGAATGCAGTACACTGTCAGGGCCTCAAAGCGCCGTTTACTGGCGACCACCGTCGTGTCTTCGCTTATGTATGCCGTTCCGGCCTGGTGGCGCTCTATCGCCATCAGGCGTAACAAAGAGAGACTGGCGAGGACGCACAGGTGTGTGCTCCTAGGTGTTGTGTCCGCATACAGGACAGTGTCCTATTCCGCCCTGTGCGTGTTATCGGGTACACCTCCTATTGACCTAATCGCAAAAAAGAGGGTGGAGAGGGCACAAGGCAAGCCAGAACAAGAGGTCAGGGATGCTGTTTATAATATCTGGCAGGAAAGATGGTCGCAGGAAGCTGTGGGTCGATGGACGAGAACCCTCATCCCCAACATCAAGCCATGGTTGTCGAGAAGATTTGGTGAGGTTGATCATCACATACCGCAGTTTTTACAGGACATGGTTCTTTCAATAACTACCTGCACAAAATAGGCAAGAGAGAAGAGCCAATTTGCAACTACTGCAACGAGATAGATGATGCTGAGCATATCTTTTTTGAGTGCAATAGGTGGGACACACTTAGACATAGTAAAGCACTCACAGGTATAACTCCAGAGACAACAATAGACTACATGCTAAGAAGCGAATCAAACTGGAACAATTTTGCTAGCTTTGTTAGACAAGTTGTTGTACAGAAATACTCCGATGAGAGAAGACAAGGTGTTGGCTAGAATAGGACTGGGTGGACAGCCTTGCTGGTGAGGTCCAGCATGCTGCGGTGGGTTGGCACTGATGAGCCACCAAGGACTCCACGTAACAATCAGGTAACAGCACACTGAATACTGAAGGGACCCGGCGCCGCGTCGCGGCGAACTGGGTCTGTCGTGGTGTCCAAAAGGGCAATATTAATAAAGAACTCTCAAAAAGAGCTAACCGGTAGGCCGACCTGCCATGCCGGTATATAGCCGGTAGGTGGGGAGGCCTATTTGAGTTTAAAGACAATCCCCTGGGCGGCGTAATACCAACAAGTCGGTCCGGCCCAGGGGAGCAGGGGAAAAAAAAAGAAGAAAAAAGTACACTGTCAGAGTTGCAGTACATTGCCAGGATAGTTAATAGCGCTAAGCCAGCCGTCAACCTATGTGCATAGCAATATGTCGACCGATACACACACAAAATTGAGTGCAAAGAATATTGATCAAAGTCAAAATTTCAGAACATAGAAAGCAAAGAAAACACCAGAAATAGTTTTTTATCAATCGCACAAAAATTCTTATCAAAGAAAAGAAACAGTGAAACAAATCAAAGAATTAACAAAAGTAAGTGGTGAAACAAAATGAAGAATTTTTACAATGCATAACACTCTAGGGTAGGTGATTCACCTCAAATCTCGGAGAACTTGGCATCTAATATACGACGTCTTTTTAGGCGTCTAACGTCCTTGCTGTTATCTAAGAGATAACCCGTAAGCCAGTTTATATGTTTGTTCAGTCTCATTTTGCATCTTGTAGTGAATTGCTGTATCTCCTCTCAAACGTTTGAGAATCAAAGATAATTTTGTATTTCAGTTTTTTCGCAAACCACAGCGGTTCTGTTATATTTATCAATATTCTGTTCTGGAATCTCTGTACAACTTTAATATTATTCTCTCTTGTCGTACCGTAGAGTTGGATTCCGTAGGTGGATTGTGCGGTGTACACAGTGTATTTTAACGGTGATGCCAAACTCTAGGAAGTGATTCTACATAACATAATGAAGAAAAAATGCCTAGTGAACATATAGGACTGTAAACGCATATTTTTCTGTTATCATAATTTATTATCGTAGTTTCTGATTAAAATTACTAATTTTAATCTAAATATTTGATTTAGTTATCAAGTGACTTAAAGTGAATTAAAAAATAAGACGGCCTTCATATCTTTCTAGGCCTACGTTTTGCAATAACTATTGTTTGTCGTCGGATTTTTACGACTACGGTGTAATTTTGTTCATAAAATATGCTTCATATTTTTTATAATACAACTCAATTTGATATATCTAATAATTCATAAGATAAAATACGCGTTTTCGGATCTATGTTCATCGGACAGTTTTTCTTCAGTATGTTAAGTAGAATCACTTTCTAGAGTTTGGCTTCACTTTTAAAGAACACTCTGTATATTTGATTAAAAATGTAATGGATCTGATTACAACGGCGTTAAGAAAAATATCAACCAAATATTATCCATTCTCTGGTATAGTAGGAAAAAATATTAGAAAAAAAAATTATAAACTTTTTTCTTCTATCTTCATTAGGGAGAGACAGATATTGTCAAATTCTACTGACTTTTTTAAAACTAAAACTTAATTAGAAAAATGGTTAACGGTGCACAAAAATTCTAATTTAAAAAATATATACTTTGAAACTAAATTTTTCAATATTAAACGAAATTAATGAAATCAGAATCAATTAACAGATATAATAATGACAATTGATTTTTAGCCAATTCAGTGGTAGAACAATAGAGTCTTTCTCTATTATTCGCAAAAATGTGAGTTTGAATCCCGAACGAAGTTTACATTTTTTATTCGATAAAATTTTTATCTATCTTTTGCATGTAAATGTTATCGAGTGTAAATTATTGCAGTATTGCTAAAAAATTAATAATAATGGATAAAAGTTATAGTAGATAATAATTCCAATTAATATATCCGCCGATCTCGGTGACATACTGGTAGCGTCTCAGCCGTTCATCCGGGGGTCCAGTATGAACCCCCGGATCATAATGTCATGATCAATGGTATTGACATTATGTGTCATAATGTCAATACCGGTCGGTCATGACATTTCTCATAAACTACAAAACTTTATTTCCATATTACGACGTATAAGTTCAAAACTTCTGTGGTTGAATTAATTCATCAAGCGAAAAAATGTTACGCTTTAAAAAAAATAAGAATAAAAATCTTTAATCCTTGCACAAAATTCTTCTTTTGTAATTCTTTTGAATGTCATTAACTGAAACTCCTTCTTTTTTACTATCCTTACCATCTTTAATGGGTTTTTTACACCTTTTCGTTTTTCTGACATTTATTAGCATTCCAATACATAGCTTCTTTTCCAAATATGTTTCTTTATATCTCCAAAAATAAAACTCGAATTTAAATATTACCCATTGTATATACAAAATATTCTATTTACCCCTGGTTTAATAACAGTAAAATCGATCTCATAACGCAGATACATAAAAGTAAAAATTAAGACAACCTACAAACTATTCTTACCTGAGATAAGAAAAAGAAATGATTCTAGAAAATTACACTTAAATTAGATATGAAAACGTTTTTACTATATCTCAGTTTCGTCAGCCGAAGATATACCACAGACGTTTCAATATATCTACAAAAACAAGTTTATTTTTAATCATGTAATAGTAATTTTAAGAGAGTTTCCATTATGTTTTTTATTATTGTCATTTAATATTTATTCAAAATTACTTTTTGCTATTCATAGGAAAAAACTAATATTAAATGTAAAAGAATTTTGGATTTTAATTCACAATCTTTGACCAAAATATATCAATTTTACAATATTTTGTTATATATAGAATAAAAATAAAAAAGAAAAATAACTTGTTTTCAAAAAAATATCTAATAATTGTGAACGTGATGTCACGAAACACTTCTTTTTTTTAAATTAATTTCAGACAGTACTGTAATATCTCAGCATCAATTTAACATAAGAACATAATGAAAATAAATGAGGTAAATGAAATTTACATAAAATTAATTTAAACGTCTCAAGGGCGTTTTCTTAATTAATTAGAACCCTATTCTTAATTCAAACGAGCCGTGAGCGTTTTTAATTTACACAGCATCTTATTTTTTTCGTTTCTGATATAAAATAAACGGTAAAAATGATTTATAAATTTTAAAACTTTGACTAGAAAATCTTCGCACTTTGAAAATTTTTTCTAGAACAGTAGTTTAATTCATCATTAAATGTGTTATTAATAATAATAGTAAAAAATGAATAAATAAATCAAGTGGCTAATTTTTTTTTTTTTTTCCAATCATTTGACTGGTTCATAATATTTCTTTTTTTTCTGTTCTGCACTAATTTAAGATAGTAAATGTATGTTGGAAATATAAATGTATGCGATTTATGTATCGTAATGCACGAGTATCTCCAAGTAATCACAATTTACCAACTTTACACAACCCTCGCTTACTCAACTAACTGAAACTAAGTGTCTTAATAAATGTTATAGCAATCTAATTTACTTAATTTTATTCTTTGTTTTGTAATTCTGTTATATCCCATTTTCTTTCTTAGTCTATCAACCGATCTAATTTTGGAAATTGTTTAAAACATAATTCCAAATTCTTATCTTTTTGGTTTTCCTAATTTTTAGGTTACTCTGCTGTACAACGATATTGTATTAATAAAAATATTTTCAAGTGTTTTTTTGGTAATTTTTAACAAACATTTGATATTGGGAGATTTGTTTTTCGTATGAAACTTTTCCCTTGCTATTTTATGGTTTTATTACTTGGATCTTCCTTTGTAATTTTACTGCATAAATAATAAAATTTTATAATTCTTGGTTTATTATTCTCTAATGTATTCCTAATCTTAATATTTAATTTCTTACTATCTATCTTCCTTTTTGTTATAATTCATTAATTTTTTTTTGCCCTTATTAAATATAAAATTGCACTGCAAGACGAAATAAAAGGGATAAACAGCACCTTTGTGTCATTTCATATTCAATTATACGTTACCTTTCTTTTTCTTCATTCTACTACAACCAACTTTAAATTATTCATTTTTACATAAATTCCGCAACAAATAACTTCAAAACTTTACTGCTTTTCAACATTAAAAGTATATTTATAAAAAAAAGTTCATCTCAAAATTTTAATTAGTCGAGTTATTTATTATTTAAAACTATTACGGGAAAGTAAATAAACTTAAAAGAAACCATAACTGTTCGAGATAAGTACCGTCTCATATTTTAATTGGAATAGAATATAAATAAACATTTTAACGAATATAAATATATTAGAATATAATTAGAATAGAAAATAAATCTTTTGAACTTTAAATACTACATAAATCATGTAAGAAACGGGTAGATATGGATAAAAACATAATAACATCGATCAGAAAACTATAAAATACAAATAATTATAAAATAAAAATGGATACGATTGAACACATGTTAAAAATTTGAAGTAAAAAAACAAGAAATAATATTACGGTAAATATGTGAGAATATCATTTTTTTTTTAAACTACAAAATAAATAAAAATCGAGAAGGCGTTAATTAAAATTATTTTACCACATTTTTACAGGTACGGATAAATAATTATAATTATTTATATTTACTTAATAAATAAGTAAATTTCATTACGGACGAATGCGATTTAAATTTATTAAAAAAATTCTAATAAAAATGTAATAAGGCCTTTCTCATAAGCCGAACTATTGTGTTCAGTTACAGGAAAGCAGTTTTATTGGTGAAGCAGGTTTGACAGAGGTGAATATTGTTTATTTTTTTAAAGAATAATTCATTATTCTGTTAACAGCAAATAATTAATACCTTAAGTACAAATAAATGGGGGAGAAAAAAATTAAATTTTTAGACGGATTTGAATACTAGATGGTGAATACCGGTGTACTTTGATGGTTGGGGTTCAATTAACCACACGTATCTGTAATGATCGGTCTGCGTCTATACATGTCATACATATCATTTACATGTCATACATATCCTTATCTCATTGGGCCGTGGGGGACTGCTTATTGTTGATTAGTTGAAACTTTGAAACATACGCATTAGAAAGACAATTAATAAATAAATTAAGACTAAAAACCTTATTTTGCTTTCATTTCCCATTAATATTATGCTATTATAATATTATTACTCTATTATGAATTATTATGTTATTATGCAAATGTAGAGATTTTAAAAAGTATGCAAAGAAATGAAAGCAAGCACAGGAAAGAGTAATAATAGTATTATATTTAATAATTGAATTTTTTTAAACTTACAGCCGTATTTAAACAATTTCAACTAGACTTATTTCAATGCAGATACTTTTTTATAAGTAGGAATTATTTTATTAAAAAACTCTGTTTTTGTTGGGTTTTTAACCATTAGTGTAATTATTTTTAACTTGTTTCTACGTGATGGAATTATAAAAAAAAATTACTGGAGGAAAAAATGTTTCTATGAGGCGGAGGTGTAGCGTCTCGGTCGTTCTTTCGGAGGAGCCGGGTTTGAATCCCAATACAGTAATTTTAGTATATTGATTTATTAATAATTAATAACCTCTGATTGTAAATAAATTTGTACGATAAATAATAATTCAATAATAACAATAAAAAAATATATATATATGAAATAATATCAGAAGTTTTTAATGAAATAATTTTTTTTTGTATTTTCATTTTAAAAAAATTTATACGTAATTTAACAAGTGTACAAGGAAGTCATGTGATGTCCACATCATAGTTTTTACCTTCAAGCAGTGTATTTACCTTTCCTCAGTAAGAAAATTTGAACAAATTATAAATCTAATGAAAACAGTAAGCTGCAGTCTTTTTTAATATGTTTTGAGTTGGTATTTATATATATAAAAAATAAATCTTAATATTTTCAATTATTTATTAAATGATAAAATAGTACTAATATCGTTCGTAAAGTTTTCTCTTCTCCATTCTTTAAACCTAAGATTTGGATAACTATTTTTTATCAACATCAGAATCTTCTTTTCTACTGCTATATTTAACCCCTAGATTGAGTCTCATGTTCAATAGCATATCATTATGCTAATTAATCGTAAGGAAATGTTTGCGATATTCATCCTTATAAGTGATACAACTTCAGGTTTATATCATATATCACTGTAAGAAATAGCTGTATATATAAATATATATATATACATATATACTGTTTCACTACTTAAATTCAACAATTCAACACGAGAAAAGTAATGCTTTAATAAAAATGTATTATTATTTAATTACTTCAAACGATACTTTCGTAGCAATTATGCATTTTCAACTATGGTATTCTAGATGGTGCTGCTGGTGATGAATGATACTTATCTTTAAGTAATTTAGGGTATCCTTAATATATATATATATATATATATATATATATACTATGTGAGTATTTTAATTTAATAAATACATTTCATATTATAAGTACGTGTTTTCAAGTTGACATTTCATGTCATATGAAAAAATTGATTTTTCCAGAGTTTACCCTTGCATAAGCGCACTGTTTCTTTTGGTAATTTGTAGAGTGATTACATTGTCTGTAATTTTCACATCTCATTCTTTTTTTTTGCATATTGATCCTGAAATGTGAATTTTAAAATAATTTTTTTTGAATTAAAAACAATATATAAAAATTTGGTGATGCATCTATTATTACTGTTAATCGTGATTTTAAATTTAAATACGCGTGAAATTATTTTTTTTCAATAATTATTTCACGCGAATAACGCGAATTATTTCACGCGAATATATGAAATAATATTTCATAGATTATAACTATAAAAGTCGATATGATGAAGAACTGTTTTGAATTCTAAAAATAATGTTGTGTATTCTTTTTATTATAAATGAAAACGATAAAATTCATCGTAAAGTGAAGAATATGATGAAATTAATATTACATTGCATTAGAATGTTAAAAGAAGCTGGTTAAAGTGTTATTTTTAATGGATAAGATTTTGTATAGCTAGAGGCAACAACAAATAATGGATTTTGAGTGTTGCTACTCGGTCGTACAGTAGAACATTGCTGTATAACTCGGTGTATTGCGCAGGCGACCGTATGCGCAGTATAAACAGGGATGGGGAGAAACCAACCCCTTGATGGAAACTTGAAAATTTGATGAGTTACAAAATAAAATGTGTAACATAGAGTGGTTGAATGAACAAGTGAATTGTAGACGACTCTCGAAAGGATGGTGAAATATACAACATTATAAATGTTATATAATATATAGCCTACCTACTCTGTGTAGCATCAAATAAAACATTTTACCTTATTGTATACGAAATGAGAAAATAAAGTCCAATGTTACTGATAAATAATTAAAATTACAGTACAAAATAATTTTGAACGTAATGATAAAAAATTTGTTGTGCTTAAGAAATTCGTCATTTTTATCTGATCAGAGATTTAATAATAAAGGTTTTTTCTTTATCTACAAACTTGGTTATTTAGTGAATATTATTCATAACGTGGTACGGTTACATTAATGTTCCGGTGTATTTATTTATCTACTGGATTTTCTATTGTCAATCGGTAAGTACGCCTCTCAAAGAGCAAATAACTGGATATCAAACCATATAAAATATGGCTGGAGACACATCTTAAACGTTGTTTTTATGTAACAATAGCAGTGTATAGATCAAACTAAGTGACAGTGAACCGTCATAACATGATGATGACAGATATAACATAAACGATTTGCTGTATTATTATGAATTTGATCTTTCTCCATTGATATAACAATGTGATAAATATAAGACAGATTGTACATTACATAAAACTAAACTGAATTATCCGAAAATCAAATCGAATTCTCTATATTGTATTTGAATAATATTCACTTTTATAAAGAATTATATTTAGAGTATTAAATTAAAAAAAAGATAAATGTAAAACGTTTTGAATAAACTGGAAAAAAATCTCTAAAAAATTGTACGATTAGATGGTCATTTCGATTATTAAATATTCATTATCAGGTCATATTCATTAACAATAAAAAAAATTACATAAAAATTATAAATTCAAAACAAAAATAGGATAAGCGTGGATAACGTTGCGGCTAGTCATAGATTTTTCCAAATAATTACACACTTATCGAGCAATGGGATTTGTTTGACTGCGACATAAATAACACATCCTTTGTTAAAGAAGTAAATATAATTGGTAATAGTCCCATTAGAGCAAAATTCGCCTCTAGAACTGACAAATCCTATTGGCTCTATTAATCTTCTAATCTACTTCACTCATATTATTGGTAAAATCGTTACCGATGTAGTGCATTCTAATATATATCCACCTTTTACATATAAATACCTCTTCCGCCTGCGGAGGAAACTTTACAAGCTGACAATGGAAGCATGGCATCATGAATGGCCCACCACGATTAAGGGAAGGTCCTTATGTAGATTTATACAGGATCTGGGGAGATGGTTTGCCTCTCTTTCGTTTTTAAGGGCAACGGGAGCCCTAGTGTTCTCAAACCACGTAAATTTAAACCAATATTTGTTTCGGTTCCGACTGGCAGCTAGTGAGCTGTGCGTCTGCGGGGAGGTCCAGTTGAACGAACACATGATGTTCGACTGTCCAGCTCTTGAGAGGAGGCAGAACTCAGGTCACCCTGGAACTTAAAGGTCAAGGGGAAAATTGGCCACTCACAAGCAGCGAGTCGATGTGGTGAGAGCCGCATTGTCGGACCGTATGGAGTTCCTTGATGCGGTTTCCTTGATCAACCGACATCTGTAGTTTATCTAATGGAAAAGACTCCTACCGCGCTGCTGTAGGAAGCTAACCAAGAGATATGACTGGCTACCAGCCAGATTAAGGCTCCAAGCGCTTTAATGGTGGACAGGGGCTTGCTGGCATTCACCTGCCTAGGCGTGGCAGCGAATTGCTGTCTTTGACGAGATAAATTTAATTACTGATAGTCATATATGTTTTAGTAGTTGACGGGGTGCGCCTACTCATTTTAGTGATATATGACAAGAGGGTGGTGGAACAAGCAAGCGAGTGATGTATGGTATCAAGCTTATTCCGCTCACGCTTTTAGGTTAGCTCTAGAAGCTAGTTAGGATACTGGTCGCTAAACTGTTTCGAGGCTCAGTAGCCGTTTGTGGCACAGACATTCAATTTTATGCTTTGGGGGACTGAATGGGGTGGTGGCGGGATAAGCGTCAAGAAAAACAATCTAAATATCTAAATAATGAAGAATTTTTTTGTAAAATTTTTATAAAAAAATATTTAAAATAATTGTAAATCCAATTCCTAAATTCAACTATATAATCATATACCTGTTGAAAGTTGTTTAACAGTCCAAATGGCCAACTAATTTTTAATTTTTTTTCTAAACAGTTTTCGATCGGTTTTTGGATTTTTCAAATTTATTTTACAGTACAATGGATTAATCTAAAAAAAGGCTACTTCCATAAATTTTGATGATGGATCAATATACGAATCATTATTACTCTAATACAGTTAATGTATTAAACTATTTTTTTTTAACTCGGTTTGGAAAATAATGATTTTTAATATTTTGTGAACATTTTAATACCATACTAAAGAGATTACTTGCTAATTTACACTGATTTGCATCAATGCTGTAACTTATGCGCTTAAGTACCACGTATATACGTATCGTCCGGTCTTCCACATTATCAAACGCTATTCAAACCAACTTTTCTTCCTTTAACGCTACCATTTCATTTTTTAATAACCTTTTTTCCTCTTAGTTCATAATACCCTTCCCAACATCATTTTTAGTAACTATATTAGTTATTATTTTCATTCAGCAGCGTCCACTTCAATTATTTATATCAATTCTTCTGATGACTCACCCACAATTACAAAGATATGTTTTCTTTCCTGTAAGCTTTCTGGTAAACTCAATAATCTCCGATTGATTTTTTTAAATGTTCTTTACGTATTGAACAATCTCAAGGACTATCGAACAAACTTAAAATAAATTTATTAATTTGTAAAATAAAATTATTACTCCTTAAACTTATATAAAAAAAAAAAAATAATAATAAAGGAAATACATTTAAATCACTATTATAATATAAAGAAAAACTGTATACATAACAGTTCAGTAACAGATTCATTTACAACTACTGTAAAATTAAATTAGATTATTGAATTCTCAACAGACGTCTGTTCAGTTTTACTATTCAAAACTCTGTTGGAAATGTGGGTAATAAGTACTGCGTAGGATCTACTGATTCAATTACAGGTAATACAGCAATTAAAATTTGTTTTCCAAAACTAACGATCCATGTGTTCTTATTCTTTTACGGGTATGAATGAACAAATGATGTATAACTTTGTAAATGGCAGAGGATAACAATGATGTTTTTAGTGGATTCGTTTAAGAAGGGAATAAAATCTGGTGCAAAGTTCATCAACAGTCTAAATGTTACATGTAGTAAAAGCTAACCCACCAGGTTGGTCTAGTGATTGACGCGTCTTCATCCCCGAAAATTAACCGTTGCTTTCGGCGTTTAAACCCACCTTGGCGAATGTAACTTCGTCCATTGGATGGGCGTGCTGAGTGCATGCTGGATTTTGATCGGCTACTGGCTATTGGTAAGGCTAGTAGGTGAACAATTAACTTCTTGCTCCAGGACTCACGACATTGTATGGGTAGCAGAACAGCCTGTGGGCTACCAAGGGGACAGCTGACGTTGCAGTCGTTAAGTTTCATGCTGCTAGTGAATGTAGGTGAACTCACCGGGTTAGTATAGTGGTGAACGCATCTTTCCAAATCAGCTGATTTGGATGTCGAGAGTTCCAGTGTTCAAGTCCTTTTTAGTAAAGGCAGTTATTTTTATACGGATTTGAATACTAGATCGTGGATACCGGTGTTCTTTGGTGGTTGGGTTTCAATTAATCATACGTCTCAGGAATGGTCGAACTGAGATTGTACAAGACTGCACTTCATTTACACTCATACACATAACCCACATTATCCTCTGAAGTAATACCTGGACGGTAATTCCTGAAGGCTAAACAGGAAAAAAGGTAGTAAATTCTAGGTTATTGATTTTATCGAATAAAAGTGTACGATAAATTTTCAGTTAATCTATGACAACTTTTTCCATGAAAACATTAAATGGAAAAATTATAATTCTGATTAGTACTGACAATTCATTTCGGATATTTCCAAATAAATATGATATTACTACTACAGAAATTCTGAAGAATTACAAACAATATTTATCAAAATAATCGCTCCTGTAATTACGGTATCTAACTGTAAAAAACGATTTCATATTAATCATCATACCATTCCTTCGATCTCCGTGGAAAAGGTAGCGTCTCGGTCTTCGATCTGGAAGTCCCGGGTTCGAATCCCGGTCAGGTATAGAATTTTTCACACATTAAAAAATTACAATTCCGTATCCTACGCACAAGTTTCAATCTTACGTGGTGATTTATAAAAAAAATTAAAAGTAATGAAAATGCTCCTAATACTGAGGAGAAGTAAAAGTATTTTCTTCTTCAGCAATAACTAAAAAAAAATCCTTGTAATTTATTCTCAATGATTTTTTATTACTGCGGTAACCATTGATTGCGTATCATGGTATTTAAGAGGGTTAGTTGATAAAATATATATAATACGTATTCTCTAATACTACCTGTTAGAATATTCTACAGTCATGTCGTTATTTCTGTACATTTATTTTAAGTAAATTGAAAAAGATCATTTATCCTGAAAAAATGAACGTTAAAAGACGATAAAACTAAATATTACTTCAATATCTTTATGCTTAATAGATAAAATATAAATATTTATGTAATATTATATGGATAGGAAATATTTTTCTAACGATGGAAACAATTATTTTATGATATTGAATTTTTTCAAAATGGCCTGTTTTATTTATTATTTAGATTACGTGAAGGATTTTTAAAAAAAAATATGATTTAATTGTTAATAATTCGGAGATTAAATTTAAGTAAGAAAAAATATGTACTACGGCTGAGAAACGTTGAAAAAAAATCATGTTAAAGGATCTCTATTATATAAGACAATAAACTTTTTTATCAAACCTACACTGCTAACGTAAAAACGTTTCACAATGTGCCAAAGCAGTCAATCTAAATTACAACTTCCTCACCTAAGTGGAAAACAACAACGAAACAAACTTTGTAGTTGACAACTACTCTACGATGACAGCACAGTTTTACTTATCAGCGTTTTAGATGTTTCGACAGTAGCAATGAACATATTAAAGGGAGTGTAATGCATCAGTTTTGTGGAGGAGAATTTACTAATTTCAAACCAGTTGTGAGCGTAAGGATTTAAAAATGTGAATGTACCAAAATATTTTGTGCTGTTCTGAAATGTGAAATTATGATGCTTATGATTCAGTAGGAAATAAATACTTTAAATCCCCCATTATCTAGCTTGTTTGAAATGTTTAAAACGTATATTAGACAAAACAGCTAGCTATTTCAAATATTAAGATTCTAGTTAGAAATTTATTTGCTGTGAGAAACCAAAAAAAATAGGGACAATATTGTCAATTGACATATCATAACGATCAGTATAATATTTACAAGACAAAAATCGGAGCAATGTTGAAATTCACTTAACCTATATGCTAAGAGTAGTTTGTAAAAACATCTGTTGAAGAAATGTGTTTTTTTTTTAATATTTAATGTGAACGATTATGTTATTAACAAATAAGTGAAAGCGCGTTCTTGATAGAGGATTAATTATCAAAAAGTTCACATCTATAATATACCTTTCTTTATTTTAGAATTAAATATCACAAACATTTAATTTGATTTTTTTTTTTTAATAATAAAGCGGGTAATCTTCTGGGAAAATAATGACTCATGTGCAAAAATAGGAACAAAGAACGTCAAGATTGAATGTGCAGCTTTTGCCAACAACTTATCACTCTTTGCAGAAACAAAACAACAAGCAATTAATCAAGTGAAAGAAGTAGTTGAAAAACAGGCTTGCTGATCTCCTTTTCGAAGAGAAAAATGATGAAAAGTGCCAGTAAATAACCCAAAAAGACAATAGAAACAAAATGTAGAAATATTAAGATCACGGACGATTTTAAATATCTTGAAGAAATAGTTAGTAGAAACGAAACAAATAAACTAGTGTCTGAGACCAGGACAGATAAATTAGAACCACAAAAGAAACTTTTCTATAAATGCAAACTTAAGGCAGAACAGCACAGTTGTAAGACCAGTAATATTGTACGGCATGAAAATTTCATATATATGGAATAGAAAATCTACTCAGCATTAAAAGAAGAATTTTAAGAAGGATTAATGGTTCAAGGAGAACACAAGAAGGCCACAGACCGGGAAGAAATAAAGAGGTAGACGATAAAATTGAAGACCTGGAAATAAAAAGAAGAAAACGACGACTAAATTTCTACAGTCACATGATTAGTCAAGGCTGAAAAAATTGTCTATAAACTGTGGAATTACAAACATCAAGGTGACTATATTAAACAGATGAAAGAAGAGCTGAGAAAGTTAAACATTACAGAAAATGACTGTCTGTATCGAAAAAAATACAGGAAGAAGATTTTTGAATTTAAGGTTCCTTAGGTGAAAAAAAACCTCAACGGAGAAGAAAGACTGGAAAAGAAAAGCTAAACAGTCTGAAATAATGAAGAACTTCTGGAAGAAAAAGAAAGAAAATAATTAAATATTTGTCCTTGAAGAAGGAAAAATTATCCGCGGGGAAAAAAAGAGGGTTTAAGTTTCTTCTCATATTTATACAACGAATTTTTAGAAGCAATTAAAGGTAGTTTACAAATTATTAGAAATAACGTCCCAAAAACGTTTTTAATCAGTAATGAATTTTCTAAAAAAATTAAGAAACGATTTTATATGCGGCACAGCTATATTCATATTTGTGAAGGATTCAGTGAAGCTAGTTAAAAAACTTTTCTAATCCCACTTAGATCCCCGCTCTCGTTGGGCGCCCCATGAAATATAGCTATGGAATTACGAAACGACGCAACGTTCCTAATCTGAAGTCCAGGCCCCACGCGCTCTTGCAATAAGTCAGAACCCGTATTCGTGTTTGCATCCTCAACATTCGTTTAAATAAGCTTATTTAATGACCGACCACACTAACAGAGGGGTAGAAACACCCCTTACTGTAGCAACCAACACAACTCATAATGTACTGAAGTTATTTTGTTTTATTCAAATAGATGTGCATATGACGTCATGTTGTAAAATTTAATTAGAGAGAACTGTAAATTAAAACCGTTTATCATTATAATTGAATTACTTTATATAATAACTACTACTACAACTAATAACTACTGATATATCAAAAGTTATAAAAAATAAGTTAATTGTTATTTATTTCATATTGTTTTCATACCAAAGAGGCCAATTAAAAATAAGTATAACAATACTTTTTTTTATATATACCCGCCATGTTAGTCTAGTGGTTAAACTCGTCATAGAGAATTCAACTGATTTTCGAAGTCGAGAGTTCTAAAGTTCGACTATGAATATCTATGAATATATAATTTAAACTATTTATGACATAAAGATTACAAGTAATAATGATTTAAAAAAATTAATACAATGAATTCAGTTATCAAAACAATAAAACTAAAAACATCACATTACCAGTAATAACAAAGAGTAATTATTAGAGATTTCATCCTACGACTCGTTATATACGTAAAAGAATCTCTTCCAAGAAAGAGATTACCTCTGCATAAATTCAATAATGTTTTAATAATAATAAAAAACATCTGTTCCTTAATTTATACAATTTCCGTAGTTTATTTTTAAAAGAATTTTACGATAAATCGATATTAAAAAAACCGTTGACATAATACATTTTTAAACTCCGTAATTAAAGTTCAGAAATATCATCAAAAGATATGCGTATATACATGATATTCAACCATTCAAAAAACTACCACCTACATAAATCTTACTATTTAAACCGTGTTCAGGCACTTTATCCCTCAGACTACTAGGTTTGCTTGGCTTTTCTACCGCCACCAACTCATTCGGTCGTCCTAAAACATACGACCAAATGTCTGTGCCACAAACGCCTACTGAGCGTCGAAACAGTTCAGCGACCAATATCCTAAATAGCTCCTAGAGGTTACCTAAAAGCGTGAGCGGACTAAGCGCTCACGCCATACACCACAAGCTTACGTGTCCCAACCCCTCACTCGTCATATATTTGCTAAAATGGTTAGGCGGACCCCGTCAACTACTAAAAATATATACGACATCTATAAATTAAAATTCATTTCGTCTATGCAGCAATTCACTGCCACGATTAGATCGCTGATTGCCAGCAAGTACCTGTCCACCATATTAAAGCACTTGGAGTCTAAATTGGCTGGTAGTCAGCCATATATATCTCAAGGTTAGCTTCCCACAGCCGTGCGGTAGGAGTCTTTTCCCCTTAGGTAAACTACTGATGTCGGTTAAACAAAGCAACCGCGTTAAGGAACTCCCACACGGTCCGATAATGCGGCTCTTGCCACATTAACTCGCCGCTTGTGAGTAGCCAGTTTTCCCTTTTTGGACCTCTAAGTTCCAGGGTGGCGCGGTCGCTGGCCCCCCAAGAACAGGGCAGTTAAACATCAGGCGATCACTTGACTGGATCTCCCCACAGACGCACAGTTCATCGGTTGCCAGGCTGAACCGAAACAGATATTGGTCTAAATTAACATGGCTGGTGGCACCTGGGCTCCCGTTGCTCTTAAAAACAAACTTGAGGCATACCATCTCCCCAGATCCTGTATAAATTTATACAAGGATCTTCCCTTAGTCGTGGTGTGCCATTCATGCATCCTACGTGAGGGCCTGCAGCCTCTTCCGCAGGGGGCAGATGGACAACTGAACGAAATTTAGATCTGGTGCATTAAGATCGCCGTTCGCTCCGGTACTGGCCCGGCCCGAAACCACATCCGAAATACCTCGGCTTCCCGACCTCTTCTCAATTTCTCAATACGGTGGTAGCCTCGCAGGAGGCTGTTTTAAAAACATTAGTGCATACAATTAAGGCTCTGCGCTGGGCAATCCTTAAATTTTGAAGAAGTGCTCTATTCTTATCCAACCTATGAGCCAAAACGGACGCTGAGTAAGAGGTCAGACTATACGAAAGACAGTAGAAACCTTTCAAGCGTGCACTTCTCCAAGGTAAATTATAGTGTATTCTTAGTTTATAATGATCTCCAGAAGCGCCATCAATCTGTTATGTAGTTAATCAGTTTTTCCAGTGAACAGAAAAGGGATACCTCTTCGTTTCCACCAACTAGCAACCCACTATTTCTATGTAAAGGAGTCACAGAAAATCAGTTTCAATTTTTTAACGCCAACAGAAATTATTGATATTATACCAACTGTTGATTTTCTTAACTTCGATAATACATAGGAATTAATTCATTAAAACGTAACTTCTGCTATGACATTTCTTCTTACATAACTCTAAAAGTTTAACGATATTGACCATTCACATATTTTAGGATGTACAGGATTATCACGTGTAAGAAAATGGTTTACTAACATTTCACCAACCTTTTAAAATTAGTTATTTCAGTTATTTAGATACGTATATAGTGGAAAAAATCAATAAGGCTGATTTTATTTTTCTGTAAAAAAATACAGTATGAGACGTCGTACGTCGATTATATTATGGTGTCTATAGGATAAAATCTGATGTGGATACAACATGAGTTCCTTGTACGCCTATTCAGTTACATATACAGATTTTTTCAACACTTCATTTAAACTTATTTTATTTGAAAGTGAAAAATACACTATAATAAATTGGACAGTTATACAATTGCTAAAATATTATTTCTTTTAACATCTAATATTTATACAATTATTAATTCAACAATTGTTTTTCGTAGGAAAAATATTTCTAATTCTGAAAGAAAATAACTATAGTGACCTTTTTTTACAAAAAATTAAAACACTATAAGGCACCTAAGATCCATATTGCAGTAGCTAACAACGGGAAGGCACGGGCTTCGGGATACCGATTTCAACCATATTGCGTGTGTGAATAGTACACTGTTTACGTGTCTTCATCACAAAATACTAACACGCAATATTCAATTGTACTCAAGAAAAATGGCCCTAAACATTTTCTTAGCATTTTATATTAGTTTATATTTTAATTTTTGTTCGTGTCACTCAAGTAGATATGTGGTGTAATTGAGAACGTGTCGGATCCGTAATCATGCACACATCGGTTTGAATCCGACTTCATATACATATATATTTTTTAACTTTTTTTAATTTAAATATATTGATTTATTAGTTATTAACCTCTTATTGTAAAAATTTTTGAATTAAAATGAAAAGTACATAAAATTTTATTTCACAAATAACTTCTGATTTTTTTTAAATTATTATTATTGAATTACTAGGTATTATTAAAAATAAAATTTACAATCACAGGTTAATAATTATTAATAGATCAACATATTTAAATTAAAAAAATTTTTCTTTTAAAATATATGCACATGAAGTCAGATTGGAACCGATGTGCCTTCCCCTTGTAAATCCAAATATTTCATTACTTAACATTTTATTTGCTATAACTCTGAAACCGATGAAAATAAGTACCACCTATGATATTTCATTGAAAAATTCTCAACGAGGACTTATTACTGCAGTTAAGAAAACCTCCAAAATCAAAATGTTTCAAAATTGAAACTCCGATTTATTTAGAGGTCTAACTGTATACACATTTTTGACCCAGTCGATTGCAATCAAAATGGAAGGGACAAAATTAAACTTTATAGCAATCCTAAATACAAAATTTCAACGTTCTTCGGTTAATCGTTTTTGAGTTATGCAAGATACCTACGTGTACAGACATTACGCCGAAAGTAGTGAAAATGGATTCAGGGATGATCAAAAGGGATATTTCCGTAGAAATCTTAAAACCGAAATTTTTCGCGGTTACAATACTTCTTTTACTTTGTAGAAGGAAGGAAAAAGGAAAAAATCGCAAAATTATTTTAAATTATATTTTCTTTGAGTTCCTGGAAATTTTTTTTTTAAATTCATTTTCAGAGAACAGATGACAAAGAGAATTTCTAAAGCAGAGTTTAGAGCTTCAATTACAGATTTAAAAAAATATATATATTCTTAAACATATATATATATATACATATAAAATCATCTAAAATACAAGTAGAATGTAGAAAATAAGAAAAAATTCTACACATATGGTGATTTTAATTTTAACATCATTAATATAATTCCTAGATCTTATTTTTGCTAAATGAGGATTTTTTTTATATGTATACACATAAAAGAAATTAAAAATATTATAGAGATAATATATTATTAATTCCAATTTTTTGGTCAGCCAGAAATTAGAAATAAACAACAAATTTACAAATTCTTAATCAGGTTCAAATTCAGAAATTTAATAGAATTTTTAAGAAATAAAAAGAATTCGTATTTCTTCAGGTTTAAAGAAAAGTAATCATTTTATTTTTTTACAGCTGATTTTTTTTCTAATTTTAATCGAGTTATTCTTCAGTATAAAGCTAGCAAAGAATCAAATTAAATAACATATAATATGGCGTAAGTTAATTATATTTATTAAACATTTTTTCTATTTCTTGTTTAGCCTACCGGGGCTGGTATTGTAAGTGGTTAACTTGTCGCAAATCAGAGCTGATTTTCGAAGACGAAGGTTCTGAGTTTCGAATCCTATTAAAAGTAGATTCTTTTCAACGTAATTGAATACTGGGCAGTTGATACCGGTGTACTTTGGTAATTGAAATATTGTAACAACCGCACATCTCAGGAACGGTTGACCTCAATCTGTACAAGACTACATGACATACATATCATTCTCATCTCATTGGACCGTGGGGATTACAGTAGATTGAACAGATTGCAACATACACATTAGGAAAAAAAATGACTTATTACTGATTTCTTCTTTTTTAAAATTATATATATGTAAAAGTATGTAGATTAAATGGATGACGCAATAAATGTTTATGGGATTACTGTTAACATTAATTAAGACTACAAAAAAATCTATATTATTGAAAAAAAAATCAGCTAGAATTATAATAATAGGTTCCTTTATATAAAAGAGGAAAAATTTGTATTCTTGAAAAAAATAAAAATAGTGGCAATTACTGCTAAGCGTGAACTAACGCGATTTATTTACTATTTCTGCAATTCCATTTTTAAACCTTCTCGGGCTTTCATTCGAAGGTTCCTGTTTCTAATTCCGATCAGGCATGGCATTTTACACACGCTAAAGAATTCCTTTCCATATCCCATAAGTTTCAAACTTATATGGTGATATCATCAAGCAAAGAAAGAAAAAAATAGAAAAAAGCGTTTGTATATGTAATAAAATAACTATTTCACACGTAAATTTTCTCTACAATAAAAATCAAAGTGTTAAAATTAAATTCTTTAAAAAAGGAGAAATAAGGTGGTGTTAAAAACATTACGTCACGCTCAGTTTTTCACGTAGCGATCAATCCAGAATAAAATTAAATAATTTTTGTTCGCTATTTAAGTATTTTATTAAAACTATTAATTTCATTTTGTATTTACAACACCAAATCAAATTTTATCCTCATTGTCCTTAGACTAAAACAATCCTCGTCATTAAACGTATTATGCGATCATTAATTTTTTAAAAAGAAGGAAAAAGTTTAGACCTCTGTTAGATCTTATCACCTCTTTTATCTTAATCCTTTTTTACTCAAAAAAAAAAACTAAGAAAATTTTATAGGATTTTACGAAATGTTTTATGAAAATAAAAAAGGTACTATGATAAAAACGTTAAAGATTCAAATATATAGAACATTCATTAAAAACTAGGTTAAATGCAAATTACTTGGTAGAAATATGTATTTTTTTTAATGAAATATAAATATACATATATATATATTTAGGGAGAGAGAGAGATACAGACATTTATAAATGCATATTATGCATGCGAAATTGAAGTAGATATTAAAATGAAGATAACGAACGACTTGCTTACTCAAGTACGTAGCCCGACTACACAACCTTTATAATGGAATATGTATCTGACAAACAACGGTTAGGTTAATTGCTTATTTGTCAACCGCAGTTAGAAAAGTAAGCATAAGATTAGTAATACTAGTACTACTGTTTGAAACAGAGAGAATATAACATGACATAAACTCCCTACTCCAACCCCGTCTCTTTTCCCTACCGCCTGTCTTTTTCCGACATAACATAACTTTGTAAACCTTCCAGGTAGGTAGGAAGGTAGAACTAAAAAGCTTCAACAAACTTGTGATCTCCGTAATATTATGTTTATTAAACTTTGGTAAAACTGAAACAAATAAACTTTACATGACTCAAAATGAAAGTTTCGTAGCACTTGAAATCTGTTTTTGAGATGAAATATTAAGTAAACTTTCATAAATTTAACTAAAGAACGTTTATATTTTGTACCGAAAACATAATTGGTTATTATACAAACGTAAGAAAATTGAATAATTCTTCAATTTAAAACTCATAGCGCTCGTTTCGCTTTGGTTCTATATATTTTCGAAGAAATTCAAACGGTAAGATTTCCGTTCTAAATTTGATTATAAAATTTACTTATGCAGTCTAATTACTATGAATATATTTTACTAAAAATAAACCGGAAAAGTAATAGAGATATGTCAACACGGTAACGTATAACTTTGGCACAGCCAAAAGAAAACTAACATATTTAACTTATCTATCTCTTTCTTTAAAAATTTATCGATTTTGTAATTTGAATTTACAATAAATATTAATAGTTCGATAGCTAATCAAATGACGTACTGTGCTTGGTTCGTATTTTCACTGAAAAGAATTTATTTTACTGATAACTTCTAAAAAGTATTATATCACTCGGCTAAATCGAAGATATTTATTAATTAGCTAAGTAAATTATAAATAAAAAAAAATGTTTCAGTTTAAAACGTAGGTAAGAGCGTCTGATTGAAAGTGCCGTATGAAGAAATTATTACTTAAACGGAACAATACTCAGTTATCGGTATTTGCGTTAAGGGTGACGTCTGAATAATTTTTTTATAGATTATGAACAAGACTAAAATTTGCAAACTTTAAGCATACGATTTCATCAACGTAAAACTATTGTTATAATACCGTAAAAAAACTAGAATAAAATGTTTTTACATTATTCTGACATTTGAATTTTCAATTAGTGATTGATAAAAAATATACAATTTAAAAAAAAATATGGTATTCTTTTAATAGTCGTATGAAATATCAGAAATTTAAAATGAGTGGTATTACTCATAAATTATCATGTTTGAATACATATATATTATAATTTAGACACAGGTAAGTTACCCATGGTATTTATCCTGAAAACTCACATAAAATGTTTTAGGTATAAGTACTGGATAAACAAACAAATAAATATAAGAATTCTGATCAATTTATTCCCACAATTTATTAAAATTAAAGAACAAAACAATAATGTGATCAAACAATCTATCCATGTTATACTTAGTTATATATCCACGTTATACTTAGGATACCTGGCTAACATGACTTAGGATGACAATAGTTTTAGGAACCTACAAGAATACAATTAGTTATATCGTGCTACTTTTAATGAAGTCGATAACTTAATGCAATAAAGTCATATTAAAAAAAAACTTATTAGCTAGGTATCGATCAATAAAATTTCATTAGGCTTTTGTTTAATGAAATAGTATTGCATTTTTTACCAACTTCAACAAGAAAGAAGAAATTCAGAATTCTACAGAAAAAATTTCAAATTGGTAATTTTGTAATCAACTTTTGGATCAGAAAATTGTTACTAATACTTAACATTAAAGTAGAAGTTAGTGCCAAATACTTAATAGCCACTAACGTCCAATAATCAAAATTGAAACAAATGAAATGGTTTTAAGTATTTTGTACCTGAAAAACAATAAGAAGTAAATAACTACATTTTTAAAGATAAAATATTTTACATATTTTTTCTAAAATGAATCACAAAGTTTTACTTCCTTGTATAAAGTAAAGGAAATATTATGACTACGAAAAACTTCGGTTTTCAGATTTCAACGGAAATATTCATTTTGAACATCCCTGAATATATTTTGATTAGTTTCGGCGTGACATCTGTACGTACATACATATATATCTCGCATAACTCCTAAACGATTAGCCGTAGGATGTTGAGATTTTGGATTAGGACTGTTGTAACATCTATTTCTGCACCTTTCCTTTTGATTGCAATCGACTCGACCTAAAAGTGCAAAAAGCTCAAAATCCAAAAAATCTGGATTTTGGACTTTTTCGTAACTGCATTAATAAGCCGTCATTAAGAGCTTTTCAATGATGTGTCATAAGTGGTACTGATTTTCATTGGTTCCAGAGTTATAGTCAAATAAAATTGTAATTAATGAAATATTTTGATCTTACAAGGAGAAGGGGCACATCGGTTTGAATTTGACTTCATTTTCTTCTTCTTACTTTTTTTAAATTTAAATATATTGATTTTTAATAATTATTAATCAATGATTGTAAAAAAAATTACCATAAATAATAATTCAATAACAATAAAAAAAAATATGAAAAAATCAAAACTTATAAGTGAAATAAAATTTTATGTACTTTTAAAGGGTATTCATAATTTAATGGACGTACAAGGAAATAATGTGGTGTCCACATCCGATTTTTGTTTTTATGACTGAATTATATGTGGTACCAAGAACAAAAATTTATTACGTAAAAATTTTAAAGGAAAAATAAAACAGAAAAATAAAATAAACAATATGTATATTTTTACATTTTGGTTTTTTTATAGCGTGAAAATATATTTTGTTATTAAGGAAAAAGGGTTAAGATATGAAATAAACAATATCCAAACCGATATTATTTCGTATACGTGACCTTATACATAAAGGTAGGCTACATAAATATTGAATTATCAAATAAAATACAAAAAAGTATTCTAGAAGTAAGTAATAAGAAAGGTATTTTGTTCCAAAATTTAAGAACTAAGAGCACCCCTTACACCCAAAAAGGTCAGAGGGAAAAAGTAAAGGGTGGATGAGAGGAGGAAAATGAGGGTAAAATAAAAAGAGAAGAAAATTGCCTATGCGTATGTGTAAAAGTGAGTAAAGGAAAAAGATAGAAATATAATAAAGAAAGAGGAGTATAAGAGGGGGGTGGGAAGGTGGAAATAGTACGGTCGGGTCGGTTTAAGATGTCCCTATTTCTTATGTGAGACATTAACCCTTTGGGGATACGGTATGTTTCGTATCGGCCGTAACAAGTCTGGTGCTTCTCTTCTGATGGTGTACTACTACTACGTAAGCGAACGGGTGGTTTGCGGGGTAAAAGTATCAAACCCGAACGGTACGATGGTGGCAGCAAGAGGTAAGATGTGGTCTCTATACGGACCCCCCCGGGAGTCCGCCATTTCGCGCGACGACTCCATACCCCTTTACGCCGGTCCGGATATTTTTCCATGTCTCATAAAAAATGTTCCTACTATTCAATAAATAAGTCTAGTACAGTTCAGAGGCACGGATGGTTGACATCTCTCATTTTATTTCATTCCACTTTATTCGAAAGCATTCTGGCATGTCGGTGAAGAGTACGCCACATAATGCAGCTACCTGCTTTAGGGTTTTTCCTTTTTACGCACGACGGAAAGAGGAATCGCTGCTTCTACGATTATGCTTTGTCAAATCCAGCTTTCTTATTACGTACATCGTTTTCAAAAATGTCTACTTATTTTTATTCCGCCTATTCATAGCACTTACCTCTACGGCAGTAATTAAATAGAATTTCTCTTAGGTTTATATTACATAATAGACGTTTCTTTTAATAATATCGATATAAAAAATGAGTATAATATACGAATGTACTAGCTATGCTAAAAGAAGTTGTACTCATTCACTCTTAAACAACTGGACAACGAAACCGTTCTTACATTGTTCTAAACAATAAATCATCTTAAAAAGGATCTAATATGTTTTTTCTATTATAGTTTTCAACAAACTAAACAATTATGAAAAATCTTCGAATAATTAACTTAAAATTAATGAATTTTTAAGATTTTATTTGAAAAAAAAATTAATTTGTATATTTTTTAAACTAGTAACAATTAAATATGATTTCTCTTTTCTTTTTTTACGTCCGATTATTTAAAAAGTAATTTACTGAAATATTTTTTAGTTAACGCTTACGAAATATTTTTTTCCAAGAACCTTAAGAAAATTAAGAAATTATAGATTTTCTTAATTTTTCATACGTTTAATAAACGCTATTTCATATCTTATTTATTTTTACGAATTAATAAAAAGTAAGAAAACTTTCCGTTTTTATTTACTATTTTAATTCTACAGTTTTAAGTTTATATTTTATGAGATAGATCGCAAAATAAGATAAATTCTAAAACGTTTTATGTACAGACAAAAGAAATGCTGTTATTATAATTAACAGAAATATTTTTCAATTTATTACATTGTGATATCTACCTGATAATCACATTGGTACGTTTATCTATACTTAGAATTACATCCTTAAAAATATCGAATTAATGAATTTTTTACTTTTAACACGTTATTTTAATACACGTCCTATTAACCCTCACATTTTGATATAATGTGAATATCAAACAAGAGTGAAACAATTAGTGGTCCAATATTTTGAGAATATTATTAATAAATATTAATAAGATCAGATATTAAGAGCACTTCTATAGGACACCGGCCACATAAACTACTTTATATTTTGAAATAACTTCGTACAATTTTTTGGAGCTCTTTCGTTAAAAATAAAATTTCAACTATCTGTTTACGGTCGATAGCGTATTACCATAATCCATTACAAGCAGTTCCTCCAATTCTATAACTACAAAGTATTATCATAAGTAAGATGTACGAAATAATTCAGTGCATTACAACTAATAAACATCAGTAGTTTCTGGTTTAAAAGACTGTCGATGTTAGCTTTAAACTCTGATGTTCATGTAAATTCTGCATTAGATAACGTAGAAAATTGGGGAGACGCGTAGGCGAGATTATTGGGAAGAATGAGATACAAATACAAGAGGAGGAGAATTGATGAATCAGAATCCAGGAAGAAATAATTATCTTACTAAATAAGTTCTCGTCAATTAAATAGATAATGAAAGCTAGGTGTAGTGTAATCGATCTTTATTGCAAGCCGTGCGTCAGAGATGTAAATGTGCGCGCGCTGTTCCATAGTAATACGGAAGAGCAAGAGGATATTTATCATTTTGTTGCTTTATGTCCTGCCCTCGTTGAGTGGAGGAATCGCTGTTTTTTTTTTCGTTATAGTCTCAGGGACCACCGTATTACTTCAGAGGATGAGATGAAATGGCACTTTTTTAGCGTGTGCAAATGCCATACCTGACCGGGATTCGAACCCGAGACCTCTGGATAAAAAGCCGAGACGCTAATACTCGTGCCACGGAGGATGGCCTGGAGTATTAAAAAATAGAAATAAATCACTTGACAGCTCAATTGACCCTAGTCAGGAATCGCTGGTAAGGTTCAATCGAGCTATCACGTGATTTATTTGTAAATTTTTTGAATAGAAACGACTGGGAAAAGTTGGCAGTCTATTGTAGAGATGCTTGGGATTATAGATGGAAACTAGTTTTGGAGTTCAAATTTTAACTGCTTAGTATTTTAACTGGAAATGATTATAATGTTATGTATGGTGGTGTAAATATATGAACCTTTTTGGTAAAATGTAATATTTCATCTTTTTCTTCCTTGTAAAAAGTAAAGAAAATATTGTGATCGCAAAAATTTTGGGTTTTCGGATTTCAACGGAAATATCTATTTTGAAAATCCCTGAATCCATTTTCACTAATATGGCGTAATGTTTGTACGAACATAACTCTTAACTAAAAAACGATTAGCCGTAGGATGTTGAAATTTTGGATTTAAGATTATTGTAACACCTAGTTGTGCACCTTCCCGTTTGCTTACAATCAACTGGACCAAAAGTGTTAAAAAAGCCCAAAATCCAAAACAAATTGCTGCAGTAATAAGCCCTAATTAAGAGCTTTTCAACGATATATCATAAATGGTACTTATTTTCATTGGTTCCAGAGTAGTAGCCAAATAAAATTTTAATTAATGAAATATAAAAGCACATCGGTTCGAATCAGATTTCATCTTCTTTTTAATTTTTTTAAAATTTTTTATTGATTTATTGTTTTAAACATTTTATTTAATTAAATATATTGATTTATTAATAATTATTAACCCTTGATTGTAAAAAAATGCAATAAATAATTATTTAATAATAACAATTAAAACAAAAGTATGAAAAAAATCGTATTAATGTAATTCAATAGGCATTATTACATGTGTATATGAAATAAATTTGGTGAAACGTGATTATTTAATATTAATTGAAAATTATAATTTAGAATCGTATTATTTTTTTTATTTTAATTTCTCTTTAATTTTATTTAATCATTCTGGAATTTCTGTCTAATTTTATCTACATTAAAGTTAACTACAGGATGACTGAAAAATAGACCCTCACAAGAACACCATATACACTAAGACATAGATGCCCGATCTTTAATAAATGTGAAAAATATCTTAATGAAAGAAAAAAAAAATCTATTTTAATAAAATATCTTATTAAAAATATTATCTTTTAGTTCATTACTCCTCTGATATTGTCCGACAATATTCTCCCTAAGTCGAAGTTGATCATCATTTCGTTTATTTGTTTTTGTTGCCAATCATTTAATCGCTCTTTGGTTTGATATAATTCTTCTGATCTTAATTTGTGTACACGTTCTCTAGTTTTCAAATGTTCTCTCTGTTTATATTCATCATCTTCTCTTAATCTTTTTTTATTCTTTCCTTGGTCTAATGGATTTTTTCCTTTTTATATTTATCATTCTTAATTCATCATTAAAATATATGCAAAATGAAGTTAAAAATAATTATAAATTAACTCTGATAAAAAATTAAATTACTTTGAAAAAATTATTCTTACTCTGATAAAAAAGTTTTACGATAAATTAGATTTCAATAAGTTATTAATGAAATATAATTTTATGTAATTTTTAATTTTTTTAAAATTGTATATGTAATTTAATCGTCGTACAAGGAAGTCATGTAGTCTCCACATCAGATTTTTAGTTTTAATATTGATATCAATGTTCTACCTTACTTTCTGCCAGAGTTCCGGTTATTTAAGTTAAGGGGGATGAACTTCAATTTATTGAGGAGATTATCTCTGAATGATTAAAAAGTAAATTTTAATTGGTAAATTGTAAATGAAAGGTACAGATAAATGTCATTTCTTATTTTTATGTACTCAGTTGCTAGTTAAATTATGTTACATTAATGAATTATGTTAAATACGAATACCTGTTAAGTTAATTTACCTATAAAACACATCATGCTACTTTTCGAAATTTATTTTAATTTTGTCTAATTTCGTTGTTTTTCCTTTTTGTACTGTATTGTTTTATTTATAATAAATCTTATCTTTTTTTTTTATTAAAGAGAATTGTTTCTTTCTACGATGATATAATTATTACATATTAGTAGTAATAATGTTATTATTTTTGTATTTAGTATTATTTTACCTCTGTTTATTATTCTACAAAGATTACTAAGTTGTTCGCTTTTTGACTGATAGTATTATTTTATCTTATCTTAATATTCCAATTTTCGGCTGATGAGTATTAAATTAAGCAGCAGAATGAGTGCTAATTTATGTTATTATAATTATTTTTTGTAAATAATAATATATTTTAAAACAAAATACTGAAAATAAAACGTTATTATAGTTATTTTTTAAAAAATCAAAAAAGATAAGAAAACAGAACTTTTTGTTATATATTTTATTTCTAGAAATTTGAAAAACTACTTTAAATTTGAAAAGTGTATTCACGTTTTCCATAGAAAAAACATGGTCAACGTTTATTAATATACTATATATATATATATATATATATATATATATATATGACGTTACTGAAGAAGATTTTAAAAACTTAAAATTGCATGACTTTCAAATTTAGAAAAACTTGTTTTAAAACGTTGTTGATGTCTAACATGCTATATCATGAATAATCTTTTCTTATGGAGGGGAAGAACAATTGAAATCTTTAGAAAAGTTTGAAATACTCCATTATCAAGGGATTCTTTAATTAAATTTCTAAGAAGACAATAGCAACAATAGGCAATAGTAGACACATTTCATAATAAAGACATGGACTTTTTTAATGGCCAACGCATTACATAACTTTCATTTAAAATAGAACTTAATATTTTTTTCTTAGATATAAATTAGAAAAAATGTTGTAGAGTCATCAGCTAAATTAATTTTTTGTAACAACTTAATAATTTGATTTGTTTATTTCAGTCTTTATATTATATTGGAAATACCAGAAAAATATTTACTAAAATTAATTTAGTATAATAATTAGAGAGTCATTCTTAATTAGTATTTTAAAAATAATTTTCCTGTTTTCCTGAGAATTTCCCTTTTACTTATATTAATAAATATGCGGATTCACTATTACTATTAGAAATATATTATTTATACGAATCTTTTGTCTTTTCGAATGATGTTTTTACAACCATTATTTTTCATTGTTAACAATTTTTGAAGCCACTACTAATACAAAACATGTACATTTTATGGAAATCTCTTAAGATAGAGAAACATTTTATAATCCTTGTATCATAAAAACATAATTTTTTTGACGGATATTCATAATTGGATTCAAAAAGGAATAATAAAGGGGCCAACACTTCAAAATTGTTTTTTGAAATTAAACCGAGATGAGAAATTTGTTTTTAAAGTTGGTTGTACAGGTTTTAGAAGTGACGTGTGGCTCATGTGAGGTTGCGCAAAATATTCGCGCGCGCGTGATGTATGAATATTTGTATAAATGAACTACAATGAGAAAGAAATTAATAGTTATTGTATTTTTTCCTTAATGTGTACGTAGCAATATGTAAAACTATTGAAAAATAAGCAATCTCCCTCATGACCCGATGAGAGACATCTATGACATGTAAATAAGGCGTAGTCTTATAAAGGCCGAGGCTGACCATTCCTAAAACGTGTGATTAATTGAATCCCAACCACCAAAGTACACCGGTATCCACTTTCTAGTATTTAAATCCGTATAAAACTAGATATCATAATTTCGAAGATGAAATTTACTGAGCATTTGGCACCGTTGGCATTAATACAATTGTATAAATTAAATTTCCACTTACCAACAATTTGAAAAGTGTAAATCCTAGTACTTTTGGAGCTGTTTTCTCCAGCTTCAGGAATATTCTACAAGATGTTAATTTAAATTCAAATGAATAATCGTTTTAAATTAAACTGTTATGTTTATAATATTCGGTCGTCAAGAATAAAATTAATTCGTACGTCAATAAGACAATAACTTCATATTTTTAAGATGTTTGCGACTATTTTCTATAATAGTCGCAAAATAATATTAAATATTATCTATAGTAATCATGTTTGTTTAATTTAGTTTAATTTATAAAATTTCGAACATTTATCATAATAAATCATCTATTTTGAACGTATAGTCAAATGGTATCAAAACATAAAGCGCTTCAGATTTTGAGATGGCTTAGAGAACATACCATTGACAGTAATTCTAAACGTAGTACCGTAGCACAACATTCCCTTCCTATATTAGAATACAGATGATGTGCGGTTGGTCAGCAAATAGCAGACATTCGGTAATAAAATGTCGTCCCCTACCAAAATTCAAACCCATTTATAGCTCGCTCGTCTACCATTCACTCAAAACAATACGTATTAGTAGATATACAGAACACGTACTTATACATATGTTATGATATGAACCCGCGCGCTCTAACACATAAATGTAACCTACATACGTTCACTACCGGTTTTATTCGTGCACGTAAGTTATATACGCTTACATCTATGTATAGTTAATGGGTAAGTAAGGTACTAAAATCTGTTTACTGTAACTATTATCTATGAAACTATCAAACATTATCTGACTAAACCAAAAGCGAAACCATAAACGAAATATTTATACGAGAACAGGTAACAAAATATTCAGATAAATACAATTAAATTATTTTAAACATCGTCTTTAAATGTTATTCTTTTGCATATCCTATTCATGCCTCTTTTTTGTCGGTCTGTCATCCCTCCTCACTCTCACACACACCTTGTCACTCTCTAGCTCTCTGGGTGTGTATGTGTACGCGCGCGTGATTATTATTAAATGTGTGCTCTTCCATTAAATATTTTTAATTCTTAACGACGTTTAATTTTTTACTCTTACATTTCAGTAAATACAGCTAGCGAGTGACATCAAGATTACAAGATGTGCCAGGAATAATTATTGACACATTTTTCCCCTTAACGTTAATATAATGGAAAGATTTACATTTATTAAAATGTTTTAAAAAATCTTCGCCCACACAGCCATAAATCATTAAGCTTTTTGTTAAAAGAGCATTGTTCGATGTATGAAGGAGAAAAAGTACACTGTTTTTCCTTCATGTGTAAACCTTTGTGAATAAACCGTGTAAATTTTTGCTTTACTCGCCGAGTAAAACACTCAAATACCCCGATCTTCGAAAGGATCGTGGAAAGGATGGGCGTACAAGGCTTTAAATTTAACCTTTTTGGAAGGGGTTGTTTAGTTTAGTGCTAGAAGTCTTTTTCTTTTCATCCAACTGTTCTTTCTTATCATTTATCCCTTATTACCACATTTTGAGTTTTAAAGTTGTAAGTAAAGTATGGGCAAGGTCACTCTGAAGATATAAGGATTTGTAGAACCTCTACATCATTTTTTTTTCCTGCGGGAATGAAATCCGCTTAAGGAGAGCTGTGTGCAGTCAGGATATTGATTGTATCCTGTAGATGACCAATAAATCTGTACGTGAATGTTAATCACCGAAATGTTAATCATGTAAAGTGGCTCATAATCTGTTCAAAAATACAAATGCTCCTTTTTTCAGTCATTAAACATGTAAAATGATCGGACAAAGAATAATTTGAAGAGCCGTTTACGAAAAAAAGAGTTTCAAAACTATGTGTGATTCGGTTCTTAAACAGTCTTTATCAGTAATTACATTTAAATATATAAAAGAAATGTAGAGGAACAAAATTTATAAAAAAAATAATATCTATGAAACACAAAAATAAACTTTTTTCTAACTGTATAATAAAAATTAATAAAAACCTTTAAAAAAATTGTGAAATACCGCTTTAGAGTGCAAAAGTCCCAAACAAATATTAATTTAAAAATAGTTTAATCCACTTAAACTCACTGGCCGCTAGGCCTTATTAGATGCCTCTTATTCAGCCAGGTAAGATAATATAAACATTTATTTCAAGAAATATCATATTTTACATAATTATTCAACCGTCACAAAAATATTTCCTACAAAAAAAAAAATAAAAAAAATTGGAGAAATGTAATAAACTTTAAGGAATGAATAAATAATTTTTAAGTCTCCTGAAGTTACCGGGTTTGATGTTACTCTTTTATCTATACGTATATTTAAGATTTTCATAGTACGGCATTAATAGCCTCTTCCCCGTGTAATTGGCAACCATCCTTCTCAAGTAGTAGGTAAAAATAGATACTGGTACGCTCTGACGATTTATCACTGATGAGATAATCTGACCAAACGACTCCTGGTGTAACGAGACCGTCCATATCAAGTTCCAGTAGTCTTTACGAAGAAAGGATGACTAGGTGGTATAGGATAAGAACGGACCCTGGAGAGGAGAAACTTTCTCTAAAGACGGTAAAGCTACAGTCATGACAAACGGTATAGGTTGCAACAAACAACGTAATACATATCCCATTAATGATTTCAGGGTATTCCAAGTACAAATATGTATAGGTCCAACACAGGATATTCCGGAGTATCTCTTCCTCTAGTCAGATGTCCGGGAGAGACGTTGCAGTCAAGGTCGGAATAAAGAAAACAGAATTCAAAATTCTAGGTGTTTTTCAAACAAGACAGGTAAGCAATGGGAATTTAATATCACTTCAGAGTTATTAATTATGGAAATACTAAACCAGGTAGAGTACAATAGCAATTATTGCTACTCCACTTTTCCTTTTTTCCATTTTTTTATAAGAGAAAAATGAAAAATCTATAACACATAGCATTAGTGATAAAATAATTTTAATTCAAACTAAAAGTTCTCCGGGTCAACTTACGTGTCATAATAGTCTATTGCCAACACAACAAACAGCACCGATGAAGTAAAAGAAATTTATAAGCGGATTGATAACTTTTTAGAATTAGTGAAAAGAAAAGGTACTAGGTTATTTTTTTTTTTTGTTATTATACTGAATGATTTCAATGCGTCAGTTGGTCATGGGTCATAATAACAATAAATAATGGGCGAGCAAATTTAAACTAGAAAAGATAAATGCCAGAGAAAGAATGATTGAATTTTGAAAACTGTGTGAAATGATAGTGATACAAGTATTTACTTTGATATCCCCAATAACGTTGGTATACACAGAGATATCTAGCGGATACTATAAGTCAGATAACAGAGTATATTCTACAGAAGATTTGCTATAGGAACCAAAGCAAATCCATTTATACCCTGAGTTTGATGTAAGCGGCACTCACGTCCTTTTACGGCGAAGTGCAATATTAGCCTTAAGAAATATCAAAGACTTATTAAACCCACCATGGTACTTAAAAATAAAGGAAATATAAGTAATTAATGTGTTTACAGAACCAATAAATAAACTGACTGGTGAAAAAGAAGGATGAGAAGAAATAAAAGAAAATACAACAAATGGCTCAAGAAATTTTAAGGAAGAAACCTAGAGCGTGAAAACCTTAGATACCAAAAGTATACTACAGCTCACTGAAGTAAGAAAATAAAGATAAGGCGTAATGACTGGGAGAAATACAGAAAGAAAAAGAACCTAATTACTCAAAAATGTCGTATAGAAAAATAAAACTGGACAAAAGAAAAGAGAGAGGAAATTGACGAAGACTATCGAGGGCATGATCAGATACGGCACCTATAAAAATTAAATAAAAAAAACTTCAGTTAATATGATTAGGGTAAAAAATTGAAAAATACTTTTTGATAACGACAAAGAAATGGAAAGATGCAAGGAATATACTGAAGGACTGTACAATGGGAAAACCTACAAAGTATTCGTGGTTTTAAAGGAAATTATAATGGTTTAGTCAAAGATACGTTTAGTCCTTCAATGTCTCAGAAAGAATTTCAGGAATAATCTGAAAGGTTTTAAAGACGTCAAATCAACTGGCAAAAGCGATATACTTGAAGGAATACTGAAGAATTTAGAAATAAATAACAGAAGAATTGTTTATCAAGGACTGCTATGAAGAAGGAAGAGCCCTTCGGATTTCATACGAGTCCAGAACTATTACATTCTCAAAGATTAGAAATGTGACAAAACATGCTAGTCGTGGAAGAATTTCCATATTGCGTAATGCTTAAAAAATTGTAATGGATTTAGGATAAAACCGATTAAAAGGATAACCTACCAAAATTTAGAAGATCAATTTGAATTCAGGTCAAAAAGGAACTGAAGAAGCGATTTTGTTTTTAAGGCACTTTTTAGAGAAAAAGTTTGGGGTTTATTCGAAAATACGCATGACCTTCATCGATTTGGTTAATAAAGTTGCCTGGAAATTCTTGTTTCAGCCAATAAGAAAATTAGTAGTTGATTGGAAGAATTGAAGAACTAATCTTAAAGTTTTACAAGTTATAAAACACAAAAATTGACGGAAACAGTTGTTAGAAAGAAGCGAGATAATTATTTAAAAATAAATAAATAAAACAAATTCATTTTTAAAAATTTCAAAAATCATAAAGGTGGAATTTTTCATGATGGAAAAGTTCTATTTGCTATTTCTTATCAACGGTGGTTTTTTTGATAATCTAGGAAAATACCTACATCAATGTCAGTAAGCTAGAGTATAACTTTAATAAAAGCCAATCCTATCCTATTCATGATGATAAAATCTACTGCATATCTACCCTATCTTATATGTTAAATAATTTAAATTATGTTAAAAATTTATAAAACATATTACACATAAATTTATAAAAATCCATAGCAAATTTCATAGTCTGACGGAAAAAAGACTTTTATAATTTAATATAAATATTTTTTATAATTTTTAATATTTTGTTAACATTTTTGTACTTCTAATTTCATTTGACTTTAAAATAAGCAAATTTAAGTGGATGGTAGGTAATTTTTTGAACGATTGTTGTATTTTTCCTTATCTATAAGAAGTGGGAAATTAAAAAATAAAAGATAAAAATTCATAAAGTAGTTGTACTGCTATAAATTTCATTATTATGAATGTAAACTAATTCTACTACATATAACTTGAAATTATAGGCTTAAATTTCATAATTTTTAGCCATTATTAGGCTAAATTATAGGAAATTATTTTTCCAGTTTTTTCTCACCGTTTTATTATTTGTTTTTATTCCTTTAAATTTCTCAAAAAGTTTCGTATTTTCTCCAGTAGAATCTTTAGAACCTAATTTTAGCTGCTTTACTAAGAATGAAAAAAAAAAGAGTCCATTGGATAATGGATAAGATAGGGTTAGAATATGGTTTAACTGGAAAATATAGAAGAAAGCGAATTGGTAATTTAAGGAAATAAGTAGATGATATAGCAAAAGAAGGGTAAGCTGATAGGGTCAAACAGCTCCGGTGGACATTTGTACCTGCTAGGAGGCCGTTATTTGAATAATGCATGTGGCCCAGAGGGACTAGAGCAATTCCATGCAATGAGTGCGACGGGACAGCCAGAAAAATGAACATGCACGGCAACTCGCATTTCCCCTTCTACTACCTTCCTATCTAACCCCCTTCATATACAAACCCCCTTCATCCAAACACTGGAGATCAATCGAACAAAATGCTGGTGCACTGCAGAGGACTGAAAACATGACCCCTATCTGCCCGAGGGTCCAAAAGAACACGGCTGATCTCCTACCTAATTTCATCTAACTAAGGGATTAAATTGTATAAAAAAAAACAATTTATTGAGAATATTCGTTTAATATCGGATATACAAAAAGAAATATTAAAAGTAGTTTTTTTATTAATATGTAGAATATTTTAAACGACTTTCCTGATTTTATAATTTATATAAAATCTAAATCTACTTAATTAATTTGTAATAGATAATCAACCTAAAACTGATTTCATAGCTAAATCTTATTTTAATGAAAAACAAAGTTATTATCTAAATATTAACAATTGTGTATATATATATATGTTAGAAACTGGTATTGATTTTTAAATCAACTTTAAATGATATTCATTTATACGAGGAGCGGCTGAAATGTAATGCACACTGGAACGTAATGGGAAAACAAAATTTTTCACAAAGCGACAGATGCTGCCATCTGTAGTTTCATTGCCCTACTACTAAAATCACAATACCCTTTGACTCGTGCCTGTCACTTTCTATCAATCACCATTTTTATGGAGTTGTCAGATTGATTTTATGGAGTTGGAGACGATTTGGTTGAATACCTGCTATGTCACGCTTCTAAAACAACGTGGAGTGATTGAGTTTAGAAGTGAAAAATACCAATACTATTAGTGATCGCCATGAAAGACGGCAATTGTTTTTAAACTATTATATCTCGGTTAAAAAAAAATCGCACAATAAAAATGCAAATTTCAGGTATCGTCTGTAATTGAAATTATATTTGCGCTAACTGGATTCATCCATTTTAGTTAATATCGAGTTTAAAAATCAGGACCATGAAAAATGGAAAAACTCATGTTATTTCCTTCTTTTTTTTTGAGAACGTCAGTTTTGAATTGCTATAAAATCAAAACCGATCGAGATAAAAATTTTATCCTTTTGGAGGTAGATTAAACGATAGTTTTTCAATAATTACAATTAATATTTAGCCCAAAACTACGACAATTTAAGCGTACAGATCGTTTCAAGTAAAACCATAATTTATACCTTCATTTTTATTGTGGATTTTTTTTTAAACAGTAAAACCTGTTCATCAGAACTTAGTTAAACAAATATTGACGATCAAACTCCCAGCGGTCTTGAAGAACGCTCTCAGCATTGATTGCATGAGAAGACTTGTTCATCATAGGAAGAAATTTATAGAAGTAAATAATCAATATATTGGGAAATAAATGCAAGATTTTTTACATCCCAACGCCCGTAGGGGAACACAACCGCCTTGTACGATTCCGGTCGCCATAACATTCCCCCCGTTCTTTGTCCTGATGGTCTTTAACGGAGATTGTCTTTTGACCCTCTAACTGATTAAATCTCACAGTAATAATTCAGGCCTCGTTGGAAAAAGTTTTATACAAATAAAATGTAATTTTATGTCATATTAGTTTCATTTGATTATCTTTTTTCATTTTCGTGTCATGAGTGTTTTGCCTTATATTTCAACCACCCATTGTATGTGCTCTTACATATTGTTTATCAAAAATTCTTGTAATATATTGTGATTTCTGCACTGTTCTTAATAGCAAAAATTAAAATAAAAATTGAAACAAAATATTTGCTATCTATTAGTATAGAGATAATATGTGACATATAATATTACAATGTCCGAGACGTAATTAAAGTGATTATGATGGTAATCTCAAATCACGTTATTCATTATGTTACATAGTACTACCAGTAAATTTAAATAAATGAGCCATATATATATATTTTTTTAACTAAACTACTCAGATGGTTTATGCCTTGATTTAAATTTATTTATTTATTTTTAAACCAAATGAAGCTATGAAAAACTTGTATGATAGATAATTATGCATGTACATAAATAAATTTTATTCCAGTTTTACCAAATCTAAAAATTATCCTACAGTCAATAACAAGTCTAACTTTTAGAACATTTTAATCTACCATTTAGTAAATCCTTATAATAAATATAATTTTACTTAATGAATTTTTTATTAATAAATATACAACATAAATAAATTAATAAAAGGTATTTAATTCACTAAAATGTATATTGAGTCTTATTTTTCATATCGCTTCAAAGAAAGATACGGACATAATAAAAGGATAAACACAGAACAGGTATCTTCTTTTCTTGTTTTTTTAATCGGCACTGAATTTTGTATTTATTAGTCACTAAAACATGGCAATAATTACGATCTGAGAACAGTTAACTTAACTTTACTATTAAATTTAGTTAACTTTAATGATCCAGGAGATAAACTTTATTGAATGTAACATTTGCCGTTGGGTTTAGCTTTACTTCAAAACAACTTTATTTCATTCCCAGAAATTTATACAGATATTTTTTTCTACATTTTTTAATAAAAAATTGAACTAACAACCAACATTTTTAACAAAGAATATCGTTTAAAATTAAAATAAAATGACAAACACGGTCAAGAGGGACTAACATTTTCTCTTTTAACCGAGCGAAGAGGAAAGTATTTATTTTATCGTGATCACTTCATAAGCCGAATATTTAAATGCGTATTTACTTGCTATGACTTATGAAATACAGATAACATTTACGTATAACAACTTCACTCAGTTCACCCGAATTTGTAATGAATATTTTACTCTCAAAAGAGCAATTCTGAGATTGATGTGCTTTAAAAGTATTCCACCTAGATCAGTAGTATAAAAAACAGATTAGATTCCCCCTTCTTATTATGAAAGCATTATACTGTACTTTTTTATACTCCGTTTACAATATTTCCGCTGCAGAATCATTCTACAAAATTTCTATTAATATTTAACCGATAAATTAAAAATAAGATTTTTATTAAAATATTTTTTTATAATCTTTATACTAGACCTACATTTTATCCTACTACTCTTTATCCATTTTTATACTAGACCTACAGTCAATAAAAGTTACATGTATACTGTATAATGAAAAATAAGTTTTTCCTAAATATTTTTATTAATTATTCAAAGAAAATAAAAATTAAAGTGTTATTATTCCCGTATATCTACTATTCCCAAGGGATCTTTTTTAAACCAAACGGAAATGGTTGTGAAAATCTGATCTGTAAACATTTTAAACGGATACAATGTATCTTCATATATATTTTTTTTTAATGAAATAAAACAAAAACTCTAGGAACGATTCGTCAGGATTTTAAACTAAAAACCATAAAATACGTTCCAGTAACATTGTGTGTGTTTTTATTTACATGTGTGTTTGTTTAAATATATATATATGTATCAAGTTTTTTATTTGTTTTCCCCCGTTTATTATTTAAATACGATTACTGCGAAAACAAAATACCATTTTATTTTATTTATAAATTTATATTTTTTTTCTTTTTTTTGTATTTGATAGAACAACGTAGGAATTAAAATGCTGACCTGTACACAAGCCTTTTCCATTTATTCTTATGAATTATTAAATGAAATTTTCATTTGGAAAAAGATACATTCGTTACCAAAAACAATGAACGTTGATTGAGATTCTGAGAACAATCAACTGTCAAAAAAAAAAAGAAAAAATACGTTATCAAGCTCTGGTAAACCACATGTCGATTATAACAGAAAGAATAGGTCGTCAGATGAAGAGAGAGTGAGAGGTAGATACGTAGTGAGAGAAAGAAATAAAAAAATGAGAGAGCATTATAACAATTAAAAACTGGTAGAATCATTGACTGTTGCCAATCTTCTTCACCATCGTCGATTATCCATTAGTTAAAATCCGAAACCAAAATTTTAACTGGATCTATTTACCGGGGAAAATGACAGAGAAAAGCTTTTAGCTTGTTTTAAATATTACCTTTTGTTATATTTCGTCGGTAGAGTAGCCTGCATTTTTACAAAAGCTATTCATTCATATACAGTGGAAAATAGAAGTTTCAAAATAAATAATTATTCAATATTTCCTCCTTTTCATTAAAATAAAAAAGTTTTATTTAAAAATTGAAAAAAAGAAATGTTCACAAAATTTTCTTCTATTTGAAAAAAAAAATTATAGAAATTTATTCAAAATTATGTACAAAATAAAATCAGAAAAACTGTAGATTGTTCTTTTTCTTTAAAATCAAGGAAATACTCGGTGAAATCAACTTGATTTGGTTTCCAAATTAACGGTTGTAATCGACCTATTTGAGATGTGCATTTCTAAAAAAGTGGCATACTCAATTAAATGAAAAAAAGAACATGCAATATTTGGTTTATTAAAGAGAAAAAGTGTTCCTACGGTTTTCTTCTAAGAACTGATTTTTACTTTTTCATATACGCATTAAAAGCCCGTTCTAATATAGATGATACTCAACGTTACAAATCGAATCCTCAATCTACTTAAAAGGATCTAGTTATTAAAACAAGGCTGGCCATTCCCGATAATTCTTAATCTTTTTTGTATTTCTACTACCTGGGCATTTTTAGCAACATCGGTAATAATGAATAATTGGCGGCAAAATGATGACCAGCCGTTAAAATGTCACTTTAAGACCCATATTACTGGTTGGAAGGAATTCGGAAATTATTTTCAGGTTTAAGTACGTTTCATTTATGAAATTTGATGTGCCATTAAATAACATATTACATAAATATTAACGTTCTTATAAAAATAATTTTAAAATTATGACATTATCATTCTTTAAAAAATACAAGAAACTAAAACATTCGTTAGTTATTTTTGTGTTAACTTCATAGTTTAGTTCTACATTAAGTTCTCAGCTATATTTTCTGTTAATATGTTATTAACATATTATGTAGCTATTAATAAAACAGCTATTTAATATTTATAAACATACAGGAGATATAGGTATATTTGCTCTACACTTCCTTATTCAAAATTTGCTGATTTTCGATTAGTTATCATCTATTATTTTTCTAATTAAAATATATTATTCTGACGAAAATAGGATCTATAACAGATGCATGTAACGTAATATGTCATAATGAACAAGTAGCGTAGATACTTACAGGTCCAAATGAGTAAAGTTGCCTGGATATCTTGAAGATTTACGAATTGTCGTGTTAATTCACTAAATCTTTATATATTTCTGGATGTTTAAAGTTTATAAAAAAAGAAAATTGTATTATTCTTAGGAAAAATACTATTTATTCAGATTTTTGTAATTAACAAATTTTGAGATCGTTGAAAAAGGAATTAAAAATTGTTATTTAAAGTGGAATGTTAGGAGTTATTAGAAAAAAAAGAAATTAAAAAAAAAACAAGAATTTAGAAAAACAAATATGAAAGGAATTGTTAAGTAGAATTCCTTAAAGCGTATTTACGTACTATTTTAAAATGCGTATTATAAGTCAAGAAAGTTTGTAAACAATATTATTCTAAGTGAGGTCGTTCATATAACTTTGTGCAATATAAATGGTATCTACAATAAGTTACTGTTCTTGACCGAAGTCCGGAAATTAAGTTCTATGTACATCGGGAACTACTGGAATTGTGGGACCGGGCATTTCAAGCCATAAACCCTCATGTTATTAACAAAACTATTTACCAAGCTGCATCTGTTAGGATGATATCAAGCCAGAAGCAAATTAGTATAACCGTAAATTGCTGTTAGGGTGACAACAAAACGAAACGTTTCACTGTGTAAAAGCGTGCGTATAAGTACATGTATATAAGTACAATTATTCCCATCCTAGATGTGTAGGGTTTTGTTATGCTACTAAAAGTCTTACAAAACAAATTTTATAAAATTATAATTTATGGCTTATGTTTTATTAGAAAAACACGCCTTTTTATTTTTGCTAATAAACTTATTTATAACGTCTGAAATAATTTAATTATTTCGTTTTAGAAACCTCACAAGAAAAAATAATTAAAGAAACATCAAATTATTAAAAAGACGTATAATAAAAAAAAATTAAATGACAATTTTGTATAAATGTCTATGTGCACACAAAGAAAATTATCTGATGTGAACAATACATGACTTCCTTATACGCCTATTAAATTACATATACACTTTTTTTTTTTAAATGAACAGTATATAAAATTTTACTTCATTAATAATTTCTGATGTTTTTTAATATTTTATTTTATTATTATTATTATTATTATTATTATTATTATTATTATTATTATTATTATTATTATCGAATTATTATTTATCGTAAAATTTTTTTACAATTAGAGGTTAATTAATTACTCATTATATTTAAATTAAAAAAAAGGAAATTAAGTGTGATACGAACCGATGTGCCTTCCCCTTCTAAGATCCAAATATTTCATAAATTAAAATTTCATTTGGCTATAACTCTGGGACCAATGAAAATAAGTACCACTTATGATGCATCGTTGAAAAGCTCTCAATTAGGGCTTGTTACTACAGTTAAGAAAAAATCCAGATTCTTTTGGATTTTGGGCTTTTTTGGACACTTTTGGTTAAGTCAATTGCAATCAAAGGGGAGGTGCGCATCTAAACGTTACAGCAGTTTTAAATTCAAAATTTCAACATCCTACGGCTAAACGTTTTGAGTTATGCGAGACACATACGTACATACACACATCCGTACGTATTGATGTCACGGCGAAACTTGTCAAAATGGACTTAGGGTTGGTCAAAATGGATATTTCCATTGAAAACTTAAAACTGAAATTTTTCGCGATTACAATACTTCCTTGTTCATTACAAGGAAGTAAAAATTATTTAAAAAAAGTTTGTGTAGAGATTTTTATGTTAAAATGTTTTTTTCGTCTTCACAACTTAATTTTTTAATAAATTTCGTTTTTAAAACTTTATGGAAATATGAAAAAAAAGATAAAAGCTTTCATTTTTTCCTCTTACACAAACTCTTCTTGAGTATTCTGGCTTAGTCACATTTCGAGGATTATAGTATATACCTATAATTCTCAAGAGTATTTGTATAAATATACTCTTATTTCTCAAAGTTAAATTTACTGTAATACATAAGACTCCCACGTTTATTGAAACCAATATCAGTAGTAGTAGAAATTATTTGTGAACTTCATATTAATATGGAGTTGGTTATCATATAAATATGGCAAAATTACAATACGCTATTAAGTAGAAGCTAACAACAAATTTTATCGGGAAAATCCAACCAAGGAAGTGATACCATTAAAGTTAATCTTTGATCGGTTTTGGTAAGACAGGCAAGTAAGTAACCACTTCTATAATGCTTTGTATTTTCACGATTACTATGTAATAATACATAATGCTATATGTATATATTTTGATGATTAGTGGCTTATCGGTGTCATATTCACTCATTTATTTACGACTAGTTATACCATTTATGCTAATTACGCGTATACGATAAAGGAAAACGTTAAACTCATAGTATAGACGAGAAAATAAGCTGGTGGAGAGCGAGAAATTCTACGAAATCCAAACTTTAATCATTTTTAATGTAATGAAAGACAGTATACGAGTGTACATAATAACATAATACAATAGAAAATAAATTACTAATACATACCAATATAAAAAAAATAACAAGAAATTTAAACGTAAAGAAAAATCTTACTGTAGAATCATTTTATATATGAAGTTTATTTACCATTTCTCGAGTTATGAAAAAATAAAGTACTTTCATTATAAAACACTTATCAGAAGAAAATTATATATAATACAAGTAAATATTTTTCTTATATCACAATACGTTCTCAATACAAGAAATAAAATGTATTACGTGTTACATTTACTTACGTGAACATCGTTAAAGCAGTTGGATGGACGGATAAAATTATACACCGAGTTTTAAACTGAAAGTTACAATATGGACAAAAATATTTTTAAATAGATAATTATCGGAGAGTTATTTTTTGTTAACGACTATATATTTTTAAATAAATAATTGGCGTTGAAAAGAAAGAAAGAGAAATTTCGAGGAAGATTCTAGGACCGATTAGAGAAAATGGAGAATATAAATTAGGAAGTAAAAAAAGATCTACACTAGAAAATTGAAAGAATATCAAAAACGTTCAGGAGGAGTTTAATGTTCTAGGGTCTAGGACGGGGAGGCCCGTTTAAGTAGACAACCCCCTGGGCTGTGCTTTGCTTTGTTGTGGATCCGGCGCGGGGGTAGGTAAAAAAAAATGTTCTAAGGTCACATCAAAAGAAGAAATAAAGATAAATTAACGAAGTAGCTTATGGACTTCATTAAAAAATAAAAAACGACGACAAACAGGTTTAAAATTGTTAAGGAAAATATTAAAATTGTTATTAAATATTAAAATAGGAGTACTTATAGAGATATGATAAAAGGAATAAAGGACCACAGATTGAATAGAAAACATCAATCCGAGTTTAAAAAGAAAGAATGTACATCCATTTAGATTGGAAAATATTTGGAAGTAAGAAAAAAGAAATATCATAAGAAGACATCATAACTGCAATACTGTGCATTATCCTATGAGACTACAAAAAGTCTGATGTGGGTACCACATAACTTCCTTGTACACCTATCAAATTACATATACACATTATTTAAAAACTAAAAGTACATAATGTTTCATTTCATTAATAACTTCTGATATTTTTTTATATTTTCTTTTTTTACTATTATTATTGAATTATTATTTATAGTAATTTTTTTTTTACATTCAGAGCTTAATAATTATTAAAAAATCAATATATTTAAATTAAGGAAAAAATAGTTAAAAACAAAAGGAGATGAAATCTGATTTCAAACGATCTGCCTTATCCTTGTAAGATCCAAATATTTCATTAACAAAAATTTTATTTATCTGTAACTGGAACCAAAGAAAGTAAGTATCACTTATCATATATTGTTGAAAAGCTCTCAATGAGTGCTTATTACTGCAGTTAAGAAAAAGTCCAAAATCCAATTTTTTTTTTTAGGCTTTTATGGACACTTTTAGTTCAGTCGATTGCAATCAAAAGGGGAGGTAGAAAACTAGATGTTACAACAGTCCTAAATCCAAAATTTCAACATCCTACCCCTAATCGTTTTTGAGTTATGCGAAATACATATGTATATATTGACGGCAGAGTACATGCATTACTTCGTACACGGAAGTAAACAGAAAAGTATTAGATGTTGCCCAACATATGAAACTCAAACATTGACTTTCACAGTGAAGATTGATAATCTTTGTGAAAGTTACGAGTAAAAGTACAAAAAAATCGATAATAATAGTATGAAGAGCGTGACAAAAATAGAAAAAAATTTATGTTTAGAAGGAAGTTTATATGGAAGTTTATTATGTTTAGTAATAAGATAACAAACACACTCAAATGAAAAATAATAGGACACTTAGTAAGATATAATGAAAGAAAATAGACCGAATACACTAAGCCAGTGATTCTCACCCTTTTTAGCTACACGACTCCCAAAAAGTAAAAAAAAAGCTGACAACACAGTTGTAGGACTTTCCCGCCACGCGACTTTTTTCTGGTACACGGAATACACACACAACTTAATTCAAAATATTTATCATTTTATTTAGATATAGTATTTTTTGTTTATTTAATTCAATGATTCCAACTAAAGCAAACGCACATATCGTATTTCGTTCGCGCGGGTGTTGTGGTACTAGCGGTCACTTTAAATACTTCATTTATTTAATTCTGCCGCTGATCTGTGACGTTACAATATAATATGAGACGACTATAGCAGCTGAACGTCAATGCTACTTTAGCGCACCTTTTGGTGAGAGGAGGTACTAATGACATTATACCAACTTAGCCACTAGATTATTTATAGCGTTTTTTGGGGTGGGTGCGATTTTGCAAAACTTTATTTTGGAAATATTATTATTTTTTAATTAACAAATGTACCTAAGAAAAATAAGACCTTAATTAGACGAAACCTTGAGATACTGTGGGTGAGCTTTACAGCCTCACGCCCTTAACCGTTTAAGTTGAAAATTTAATGGCACCAATGTCCCATATGTAGAAATAATCTAGTCAAAATCTGTCGATTAGTTCTCAAGATATTAGGTTATTAAGATACGACAAAAACACCAAACATTAACTTACGACACGATATGTAATCAACATTAACACGTACCTACGAACATCTGGAAAATTTTCATCCGGTTTTTTTGGATTTCTTAGGTGTCAAAACGTAAAGATTCTGTGAAAACTTAATATGCCCAAATTGACCGATTACTGTACACTTTCCCTTCTATAGCCACAGCTCTGTCAGAGCGCTAGGCGGGAAAATAAAATATATAATGAATAATTCGCGACCCCCTCCAATCCAATGAAATCTATTTAAAATTATTTAGCTGCGTTGAGAGTGACTAGTGTATGAAATGAACAATTTTCAGATTCAAACTTGATGTGCCCGTGTTCCTAATAATTTGGCCTGCTTGCATAATAAACGCTGTGAGAGCGTCATACTCGAACACGAATATGATACGTGTGAACTCGTCGGGTTCTCAGCAGTGTAAAAGATCAGTAAGAGATTTCAGAACGTCAGTTTAGTTTTGAATACGAAGCGTACGCCTGGTGCCTTTATTTAAATCTTTAAAAGCGTAGTTTCATTGAAAATAACAATAATAATATAATTTTTTTTAAATTAGATTCTTATGTAAAATGGATAAATTTGTGGAAAAACAAAATCAACCATCTATATCTGGTTAATCGATTGGTAAGAAGATAAGACTGTACAATTACACTTATTTAAAATTACAGACATGCTCTTGCCATAAAAAATATGCCAGAAAATCTCAAAGAAACCTTTTGTAAAGCTGTAAAAATATTTAATTTTTTTAAAAGTGGGCCATAAAAGAGTAGGCTGTTTACTGAATTACGATGAAATGAGTGAAAAGGATAATCTCTACTTTTCCATACGGAAGTCTAATGGTTATCGGTTATCGCGGTGAAAGGTGTTATTGGAATTTCAAGATTAATTAATAACATTCTTTCAGGATAAACAATGATTTTACTTAATTGGGCTGTTGGCTTACTTACCTGGTACATTTTCACATTTAAAGGAACTGAATTTAAATTTACAAGGACGTAATAAAACGTTTTATTAATGAATCAAAGTCATTATCATTATTATATAAAGTAATCTGAATTATTCGCCTTCAAAGCAAAAATATTGGTGTGCTTCCAGTTACTTACGATTGTATTGAGGAAATTTTGAATGAAGAAGAAGACTCTTTTATTCACCACAGTTTGGATGTCATGAAGATATATTAGCGTGAGCTAAAAGTTCAGTTGACGAACTATTTCCCGGAAAATAATGATTTCTCAAAGAGATGGGTACTGAATCCATAAGGTGAAAACGTTGTTGCAGATGCTGATTTACCAGTTGAGATTCATGACCGGCTCATCGAAATACCTGCCGATACAACGTTACAACTACAATTCACATCTGAAGATTTAGATATGTTTTGCTCTTCGAAGTGATTCGAATTTATTCGCAGAACTATTGAAAATATTAGTCCCTTTCACCACGCCTTACCTCTCTGAAAAGGATTTTTGTTTATAGTTTTGCTAAAAACTAAATACAGGAATTGTTTTTTATCACTTGAAAATAATTTCCGTTTTTGTTTTCTAACATAGATAACGTATGGAGAAATTTTTAAACGAAAAACAAACTCAACCATCTCAATAATTTATTTTTTTTACACGTGTACTTATAAATTTAAGTAAAATTTTTATACTATATGATATCTTCTTTTTTTTTTCATAAAATGATTTTATTATTGTTTACGTGTAAATATGAGGCTAATTTCGCGACCCCTTTCATATCACTGCTACCCGCTGGTTGAAAAAAGGCTGCAGTAAGCTACAGGTTCCCTATTATGGGAAGAGAAAGATACATGGAGAGTAGATGCGATAGCAAGATGGTATAGTGAAAGTTGCTGCTTAAAAATGGTTTTAGGAAATACATAATAAAACTAAATGTGTAGATGGGAGAAGCCTACAATCACTTTGAATGAATTCATTGATATTGTTATATATATATATATATATATATATATAAATCGACTTACGTGATATAATTATGCATTGAAAATTATTAAATATGTAGTATATTATTGCCTACCTTACCGGTATGGTATGGGCTTAACTGTTCGTAATAGATTAGCTGATTTCGAAATCGAGAGTTTTCATGTTTAAATCCTAATAGAGGTAGTGAATTTTGTTTGAATTTGAATACTAGATCGTGGACACCGGTTTTTCTAGGTGGATGTGTTTCAGTGAAACCCAATACTTTAGGAATGGTCGGCCTCAGTTCGTTCAAGACTACACTTTTACCGGTACAGTTACATTATACTGATTAGCGCCTATTAATTATTATAAACTATAAATAAAAGAAAAAAAAAAAGTTTATTATTGCATATTATTATATTTTTAAATATTATAGTTATTTTATATACATTTACAAAAGTATTTATTAATTATTGTGTTTCTTTTTTTGTATAAAAAAGGCTTGGTTTTTGTTTGTGTAAAGTAATTTTAAATAGCTAACAGAAAAAATTGAGAATTTAATTTATATCCTTTTTTCATTGCCGTCCGAAAAAAAAAATAGAAAACAAAAAACAAAAGAAAACAAAACTTTGGAAGGACTAATAAGATTTTAATGAAATTTGCCAAAGGGGTCTAAGCGCACGCCCTGACCCGTACCCTACTACCGTCACTTCACTTGTAACGTATTCTCGCCGAGGGAAATACAATTAATAACTTGTCGCTGTGTCAGTAGTCCCCTGCGGAGCTTCTTACAGAAATGAAGACACATTTCACCCCGGGGAACAAATCTAGCCCCCTCTCTTCGCAACTTTGAGCTCATATACCATATATACTCCCGTTATATCTGCTACCGCCACCACCACCACCACCACATATGCGATTATACTACTGGCCTACCTACACTGTATCTTCATACATAACACAACTAAACATTCATTCGTGTGGGCGTACTGTAGCCCTTATGAAACAAACTACCAGTGAAATGTTAATGTAGAACGTATTTCACGATAATTCATTCTCGCTGCTACGCAATAATTTAATGGCAATCAAACCGCAGATGGTAAGAATCTCACATATAAACGGAAAATGAATCCATTTGTGTAGAGCAAAGAACGTTGAATTGTTTCGCTCTCTTTCTCTCAGTATATTACACACATCCAATCTTTCCCGACCGCAGATTCGTTCACACATTTAATTATTCATTATAACAGAACTTCTATGTTCGTTCATTATACATAACTCGATTACTTCTATTCCTAAAACGATAATAAAAGTATTCAGTTTTTTTAGCACTGTAAAAAGAATTCTAAGTGTAATGTAGAAAACAACATTACCGGTTTATAAAATCATAAATATAGATCTATATTAAAACACATAGTATATAAATATTGCAAGTGTTTTCCAAATTCTGAATTTTCTAAGCCTTATTAAGTATTTATGTAAATACTGTTCACTTTTATTTAAATTTCAATATCTGTATTACCACTTTATTTTGATTCTTGGGATTTAATTAATAGAAATATAACAAAATAGGGTAAACCTAAATGTTTGCAAGTTCTTTATTTCATATACACACCAAACAAACCATCTCTTTTTAGAAATAAATTACAATTTGAAAAATTACATTAAGAGCAGAATAATAAAAAGATTTGTCGATTCATTTTTAAGGAACTTTCCTATAAAATCTATCTTATTAAAGTTAAATCTAAGTTAAAGTATCTAAGTTAAAGTAACTAAGTATCTAAGTTAAAGAGTAACATAAGACTTGAAATAAAATGTTATTACATCTAATGAGATGTACCGCCCATCCTTACGGACAAACTGTTGTCTGATGGGCGTGTTCATATTGGGTGGTGGCCTGTTGGGTGACGCGGCGTGCCTCCGATGAACTCTGCTTTAGATGCTGGAGTCAGATCACAGGGCTAAGTACTGTAATGGCGCATATAGAATTGGCCATTATTTTACGTGCGGTAAAGTCGGCCATATAAGTAAAGATTGTAAGCAGGAAGCTCGATGTACATCCTGCAAGTTGTACGATCATGCGCCCAGAGGTCGAGGATGCAAGACGGGCCTGTCTGCGTCAGGAGTTGTGGTTTCACAGTAACGTCATTAAGTAACGTCTTTGAGGTGAGGGACAACTTCACTCGGTAGGGGTGGGAGACTTCATTCTTCCACCTTGATGTTCGGGTGGGACTCCTTTGACATCTCCTTTGAGATGTCAAAGGAGCAATGGCATCTCAATGGCATCCCATTGGGGGGAATGTAAGACTGTAATTCCGGTGGGGGATCCCTTTGGCGGTCTCCATTAGAAACGTCAAGACGGGAGACCCCGGAGAGTTCCCTTTTGGGAACTCTTCCGGTGGGGGATCCCTTTGGGGATCCACATTAGAGGCTAGGCGTCAAGACCGGAGTCCGGATGGAGAGTTCCCTTTTGGGAACTCTTCATTTAAGGCATGGCATGCAAACAGATCGAGTCCCGGCTGCCTGGGCGGGACCTTGCGTCCTTCTGACGTAGTTTGAGGCGAAGATACCCACCGGAGCTGAGTTTATGCTTAATTGCGTGTCCGGCTTCGGATGGAGGGGAAACTACAGATGTATAAAAAAAAAAAAAGTTATGAGAATATTTAATTTGTTTTAAAGATCTTCTTAAAAAAATACCTTCTTTTAAACTTCTGTCTTAAAAACAAATAGAAACAAACTTTTTTTCTTATTTAGTTAAAAATGTTGTACATTATGTTTCTTTTATAGAAGAGGCACAAACATCTTAAAGAAAAAAGTTTCCGTGTAAAAAAGACGTAGGAAAATCAGGAATTAAATTTTTTCGCGTTCTTCATTGAGCTGAATATACTCATAACATGTTAACATCATCAAAATGTACAGATATTTAAGCCGAATTATTTTTTAAAGAAAATAATAATGTGAACTGAAACATATTTGACACTCTAGTTACGGAGAATACGATTTTTGGGCTACGTTTTGCCTTGTTTTACTCTAACAAAATCTTTTTACAAAACTCAAAAATTATGAGTACAATATGTAATTATTTTTTGTTTTATTCGAAATTTATTATTTGTTTATATAAATATTTGTGGATTCTTTACGAATTTTTACTGAAATTAATTATTTTATGTCAGTCTTAATTTTGATAAACTGGAAAATAGAGTGATGACAACGCTTGTAATGCTGATATAAGTTACATTTCGGTGGGCTTGGTGTAATTTTTTAAACAGTTAAATTGACTCAATGAAGAAGAGCACGGAAAAAACTATTACATTTATCATTTACCTTAGTAAGGTCATGATGTAGGATTTATGTTATTCTCTAAAAATTGAAAGACTGGTATTGAATGAGATCTACAATAAAAAGAAAATTTCAAACAAATTCATTTTTTCCAATAAATAAAATATTATTTTGAAGTGTAACTACACATTCATCTTACTAACATGAATTGGAGTACGACCATGACGTCAAGCAACTTTGGTGACATCAATTTTAATTTTAAATGATTTGGACATATAACAGTTGTTAATATAAAGAAATTTTTTGAACACGAAAGAGATAATTAAAGAATGCTGAGAATTGTACATCGAATAATTTAGTTGTTACGAAGTAAAGAAAGTTTGCCTATTAGAACACATTAAAAAAATTATGATTTAATTTAATGAATTTTGATTTTAATAGTCATGATACATTTTTATTGTCAACTTAGTATTTAGGTTTCTATATTTTATAATAAATTCTCTTTGTCGGTTCCTTCTTTTTTAGGTCACTATAGCAATTTTTTTAAATTCTTAATTCAGAAAACCTACGATTTTAACAAAAATGTGTAAAATACGAAAATTAAAACATACAGCATTTTTTATGATATTTCTTCTATTCAATTTTTTTAAATTTTATTTCGCGTTCGAATCTATAAATCACAGACGAGTTACTGAAAAACACGCTTTTCATTAACTAGGAAAGGTAATTTAACAAACTACATTCTTTATACAGTAAATTTCCAGCAGTATTTTAAAATTAATTCATTTTTCATTGGAATATCCTACCCTCTGTAAAATAGTGTTGTAAGTCCTAAATATCTGTTTTGAGAAAAATCCAGCTGAAATATTTGACTGCTAAATAAAATATATACCTTAACTCAATTTCACTAATATTTTGGAAGGAAATTTCGTAAGATAGATATACGAGTTATGACAGTACTTTTGTCGGGAAAAGCATAAATTTCTGAATCGTTTGGTATAAAGTATTCAATTTCATATACTAGTACTAGTTGTAAGTAAACGCTATTTTACTGTGTGTGCGATATATTTTTAAAAAGTAATAATATATATTAGTTTGTAATATTATCGACATTATAATTACTTATACATTTTTATGAGCTGAAGAATGTCCAAAAATAACCATTTTGTTCATTAAAATGTTTTATCATATCGTAAATTTCAAATAACGGTCAAGAAGTAATTCTTGTCATCTTTTGTAACTATAAGTGGTAGAATTAATAGATACTTTAATTAAAAATGTTAATTCCATCGTGTTTTTTTATACATTAAATTTCACTTAAGGGGGTCAGTTTTGAAGTAAATGAATTACTTAAAACCAAATCCTGTATTGCAGTCAAGCCGAAAATTGTCTAGTTGGATAATTCCGTACTCTAGAAATTCTAGGAAAGAATTTCCTTAAATAAATCCGTAGGTATTTTCTGGTCAAACTACACGAAGGTAAATCAATTTTGTTGAAGCAAATTAGTGCTATTTGTTACTCATATAGGTAAGCAAATGTTCTTCTGGAGAATAATAGACTAGATGATACCCATCGATAGGATACTTCACTGCAAGAAAATATTTTGGGCGGAGAATATTTTTCTTATTTCGTGGTTCACATGTGGGCGTGACATCCCTTATAAAATCAAATGTATCCTGTGAGCTAGATGCCCAAAGCTGTAGGTAACCTGTTTGAGTTTTTTCATTACGTATAATAACTATTTTAGTGGGAAAATCTGGCTAGGAGCATATTTTAGAACTATATCATAATCGTCTGAAGTGCTTATCGAATAAACCGGAATTTTTTAATACTTCCTGATACACAGAAATATAGGTCATAAATTAAATAGGAAGCTTATCTCGAATAATTTTTAAAAGAAATTAAACATATCTCTCTCTGATGAGAAACAATGGCGAGAGTACAAATTTATAGAATAAAAATTTGATGTAGCAGAATTTTTATTCTTACTTCTATATGGTATGCGGAAAAATTAATATGGTCTGCTGCAGGCACCTCTTCATTTAAAAAAAAACTAACTCTTCAACGAATAAAAATAGAAAACAAAACAAAACAAGTTTACCTTTGAAAATGTTAGGTTCACAGTTAAATTATTAGGTTATATTACAATATTCTGTAGCAAAATAAATGTATGGCAAACATCAAGTGAATTTATCTTATGAAATGAATTTTATGTAAAATAAATTCTAAATTATTTTATTTTTTATAAAACGATGATGGTTTTTATTGACGTTTCATTTATTTTTAGTAAATTTATAGTATATATTAATATGTTGTCGGAAATATATTTTTACTTCCTTGTACAAAGTAAAGGAAGTATTGTAATCACGAAAAATTTCAGTTTTCATATTTCAACGAAATATCCATTTTCACCATCCCAGAATCCATTTTGATTATTTTCAATGTGACGTGTACGTACGTATGTAGGAATATATCTCGCAAAAATGATTAGCCATAGAATGTTGAAATTTTGTATTTAGGACTGTTGTAACATCTATGTGTTCACCATCCCTTTTGATTGCAATCGACTGGGCCAATAATGTGTATACAGTCAGACCTCTAACTAATGCGGGGTTTCAATTTTGAAACATTTGGATTTTGGATTTTTTCTTAACTGTAGTAATAAGTTCTCCTTGAGAGATTTTCAACGATATATCATAAGTACTACTTATTTTCAGTGGTTCCAGAGTTATCGGCAAATAAAAGTATAATTAATGAAATATTTGGATCTTACAAGGGGAAGGCACATCGGTTCGAATCCCACTTCATATACCTATATTTTTTTTTTAACTTTTTTTAGTTTTTTTTTAGATTTATTAATAATTATTAACCTCTAATTGTAAAACAATTTTTAATAATAAATAATAATTCAATAATTACAATACAAAAAAAAAAAAAATGAAAAAATGAAAAAAATCCGAACTTACTGATTTCTTTTCATTTTTTCATTTTTTTTGTAATTTTTAATTTCACTAGTAACTAGTGAAATAAAATTTTATGTAGTTTTCATTTCAACAGTTGTTACAAACGGAGGTTAGTAATTATTAGCAAATCAATATATTTAATTTTTTTTTTTTAATTTTCGAGACCACCGTTAGGTATTAATTCAGGGGAGGAGATGAATGATTTTGTAATGTGTATGTGAAAATGCCATGCCTGACCGGGATTCGAATCCGGAACCTCCGGATGAAAGACCGAGACGCTAAATATAAAAATCATTTATTGTTTACAAAAAAAAGTACCTTCAACAATGACAATGATTCAGCGTCTTTAAAGCAAATATTCATACCGTATACTAATGGTGGAACAAACATTACTTATTATTCTGTAATTTTACCTAAAGTTTGAATGTCATTCTTTTGAAACCAAAGTATAGACGAGATGAGAGACCTATTGAAAATTCACAAACTGTAGTAACAACTGTTATAATTTCAGAATAAATATACAAAGACCAAAATTCTATATTACCATACTCAGTTTAACCCCAGTAAAAGCACGTTTACAATGTAAACTAAAAATTTAGTAACCTTTTCCAGTTTTGTATTTATTTTCATTGAATGTAATGAAAAATATAAATAATGACGATGAATTATTATATGCGTGAATAGGTAACATACTTGGTTCTCCATTTTTCGTGTATAAATACGTAATTTTTATTTATTTATTCATTTGTTTCAGTCTACTTGGTAATAAATATTGCTATAAAATTTAGTAACCTTCTTCTGTTTCGTTTTTGTTTTCATTTTGTTAATGGTTACATCACAATAATTTAAAAGTCATAGTATTAGATATAAGACATATTTATTTAAAAAGTTAGAAAGGAACTTTTACTCTATTCTAATATTTCAGGTAACATTGTCGAATTAATAACTGTATAAATATTTGATGTTAATAAAAACTAATATTTTAGAAATTGTGTGTTACTGTCCACATTACTAAATAATTGGAGAATTGTTTCTCACATTCAAATGAAATAAGTTTAAATGAAGTGCAGCAAAAAGTGTATGTATGTAATCTAATAAGCGTACAAGGAAATCATGTAGCGTTCGCATCAGATTTTTTATTAAAAATTAATTGAAATGTTAATTTTTTAACGGAGAGTAAAAAGTAGTTACTTAAATAATGACTGATAACAATAAAAATGATTAAAAGTAGTTTTAATTAATCAGATTTCCTTTGTTTCCCATTAACCTACCAGACCTGATTACTCTCCTTTCCTACATCAATCTTCCCCTTTTTTTTCTCACTGTTCACTGTTTCCCCTTCATTCTTCACTTTAATCACTTGTTTCTTTACACCGCTTCTCCATCATCCTTTTCTCGACGCAAGTACATTTTTCACCGTACTCTTTCTCCTTTTATCTGGGTTTCAATTTTCTCCGCAACCCTTCCGCGGTGTCTATCATAACAGGAGGCCGACTGCGAGTCGAGCTAGGGCCACAGATGCGAACTCGCTTTGCTAATGCCAGTATATTACCATCTACCCCCTATACAGGATCATTTATGGTCCTTCTTTACCGGGGGAAAACCTATAATAATGAGGACGGGGGAGTTACTATTGCAACTCGGTTCTTATACAACGGCCGCTCTATTTTCCCTTCATCTAACCCCTATAGAACTGTTAATTGAACTCAGTATTTATAAATATTCACTTTTATTTCAAACAATTCAGTTACAAAAAAAAAAAAATTAACGCATCACAGAACTTATACAATTTATAAACAAACTTCTTTTCTTTTAATTTAATGACTTGTAAGAAACATTGATAACATGTATAATAATATCGCAGTCTAAAGTCTCTACCGATATAGATAAAAATTCAAAATTTATACAATAATAATAATAATTTATTTTTTATTATTATTAATTTATTACAAACAACACAAAAATTTGTTTTAAACTCAATGTCACATAAAGAAACAGTACGAATAAAGAGTATGAAGTATAAATAAAGAAACAAAATTACCCAATATTCAACACTTATCTGCTATCTTAAAAAAATTCTAGATAAAAAATTTGCATTATTTTATACATTTTTATAAATTGCATTAGTTTACATTCTGAACCTATGAATAAATTAAACCTCCAAAAAGAAAATCCTTAAAAAACTGTTTCCCAAACAAAGAAATAAAAATATAATATAATTAAATGAAAAAAAAAAAAAATCAGGGGAAAATTATTTTAATAATTGAATTTAACAGAAAAAAAGTAAAATATTTGAATACATCTAATCATTTTCAAAACGAAAAAAGAGATTAATTACAAATTTGTTGCAGTTATTAATTAACGAAAAAAAAACGGTTAAATTCAGTTACCCGGTGTTTTGATTTCAAAAAAAAAAACATATGGCCTGATATGATATTATGTACAATATATTTTGAACACAATACTTTTTTTAAATCTCCATTGTCCAACTGAATTTTATATTTGATAAAGTTTTTAAAATTAATACTTATTTTTTGAAGTTAAAACTTAGTAATATCTTAATGTGGACACCACTTTGATTAAGAGAAAACAATAATTATTTTATTTAAAATAAATATTTAAAACGTTTACATATTTGTTAAATTTATCACCTCTTATAACAAAATAAAATTTATTCTCAGCAAGCCGTTTTGTTGCCGGGTTTTAATTTAAAACCTGAGCCTGGTGTATAAGTCCATTCATTAACAGAAAAAGAAAGCAGCTGTGTACGTGCTCCAAACCAAGAAGTTATATGTATTTGGTACTAAAGCCTACCAGAAAATCATTCGAACCAAAAGCCAAAGTAATGCTTTAGCAACTTAATATTGTTATAGCGCCATATTTGTTTAGCGAATATCTTATCCTTAATGTCAATTACAAAAAAAATGAATCCTAAAATTCTACTGTTAGAGGAATTTGATCGATTTATTTTTTCTAAAAAAATTAAAGAACAAATTTTTGGTTATTGACAATTCAGCGGAGGTATTCTAATAGATAGCTGCCGAGTAGTAATTTACAATACTAGTATAACGTGAAATAAAGTTTTTTAATGTTTCACTTAAATTACCGAAATGTTTTTGACGTTTTTTTTAAATTTACTGCATTCTGTTACTTGTATGTTAATAATCTTTCTGACACATCTGATTTTTTAATAAAAAAAAGAAACTCTAACTTTACGTAATGGCACACAGATATGGGGGACGCTTACATATTGTACAGCTATACGACGTGCAAAGTAACGTTGAAATTATACAATGTTTTCAGTACAAGTTAGCGAGATCCACTGCAGAGGGCACCGTGTTTCGCTCGAAACGAGGAAATCCACGAATATCTTGGATTGTGTTATGTTTATGACGAGATCGGCCGGATCGATTTAAGTTACGGACAGCGATTAGACAGTAACATGAACTTTCTACCTAGACAATATTGAAGTTGTCCGGGGACTGAAACGGCAACATTAGCTGGACTTTGGATATCTGAGTGGTACTTGAACTGGTTTTATATCAGATATGTGATAAACGTCTTTAAAGTGCCTTAATGAGAAGCCTAACAAGAAATATAAGGTTCTTTTCCTGAATTTGTTATGCTACCATTTAATAAATTTTTGGATTCTTTTTTGGTTTGTTTTTTCAATAAATTATTGTGATCTCTTGAATCTTTGTGATTGCAATTAATGCAAATTTGCTTATTTCTGTAGACTTTTTATGTATATATGGTTTATATATAAATATATATGTTTATCTACGTATGTACAATTTATTAAAGTATTGGCTGGAAAGCCCTCTTCATTTGCTTTTTGTAATACAATTTACTTCTGGTTCTCTAATTGGGACCGATTGTAAATACATAATTTGTGAGAAAAAAAATGTTTTCGTAATCTAATACTTCGGTACTAATGTAGTAGTTAGTTTGTTAGTTCTTAGATCTAACAAACTAACAGGTTGAAACGCTAATCTTGAATAGCGAGAGAGGCGAGCGTAGGTTAAGTTTGGTTACATTACATTTATAATTTTTATTTATATTCTTATTTCAATATAGCATTTCAACGGCGCTATCTAAGAACTAACTAACTACAGCGGTAGATCTCCTACTACTATAATACCAATATTTCTAATACTAATCCTATTGGGTGGTTATTGTTATCTAATGAATGAATTGTTATCTAATGAATTGTTATCTATTGTCACAATTAAGAATGGTAATTTTATAATTCCTTATTTGTCAGTTCCTTTAAGGTATTTTATTATTAAATTATCAAAAATAGCTTAATACTTTTTATTTTTTATTTTATGTACAGGTTAATATCATACAATTAGCACAGATAATACGGTCCAAAAGGGTATAAGGGGGATAATTTTTTTTAATTTTTTAAATGACTTGCAAATAAAGGATCAAAGAGTTAATAACACTATTTATTATGACGTCTATTATTCAGTTGACTTTTATCATCCATTCTGAACCCAAAAAGGAAGATTCCACCATGCGACAATTCCAGTCGCTACGCCACCCCTTACATACCTAGCTCTGATTGGCTTTACCGGATGTCATCTTCTAGACCTACGGACTGATTGACATCACTCAGTCTACATCTTGGTCTCTGTCAGAATTCCACCAATACAAATGCCACGAATGACAATTCCATCGGTATAAACCCTATAAACTAACAGTACAAAAAACAAGCAACCAAAATTACTCATACGAAATAGACCGAGTAGAAAAATTATAAATTTTGAGCTAAATGCCCTACAACAAAAGAAAATAAAACGAACATCATCGCACAATAAGAAAATAAAAACAATTAACATCTAACAAAACTTCGAAAACGCCCAAGTGACCCTAGACCATCCGTGTCATACGAACATCCACTCCTATTTGCCATCCCCAACTCGATGAATAACAAAATATTTCATAAAACTCTTTACTATAAACCATTCGGTCAGGCTTTTCCAATTGACAATCAAATCCAAGTAAGATCCAATTTCTCCAAGCTGCCTTACAACCCCTAATCGTCTGTCCTCATAACGAAGACTCAATATAAAACATGAAAAGCATCGTCCATTATACTACAACTCGGACACAGACCCGAATAAGCCTTGCTGGAAAGAGCCAAATAATCCCTAAAAGCACCACAGCTCTAAAGAAATTGTGTGGGATATCTATTAAGAAACACCCAAGAGGCTCCCCATAAACTCCTCATATCAGGGAAGAGACCATGCTTATAACGGTCATTCCGTTATAAGCAGGGATTTGCTTATAATTGTGTCATTCCATCTCTCCTGCTACAATTGAAATCCATTATTTTCAATCTCTCTAATTATTCAGAAGTCAATTCACCCAACGTTTTTTGCAAAATAACGCTGTTGACGCTCAACCGCGAGAACATTAATGAACTTCACTCCTGCAATCACCAGAACAGCCTCACGAGAGATAGTGCGATAAATCCCTATTACTGTTAACAGCAAGAGGCAATAGGCCCTTAGTAAAATATACCTATAACTCGCTTATTTTAGTCTATCCGCGCATACAGGCGCGGCATAAAACATAATTACACACCTTTATAAAAGATACATATGGTCTTAAAATTTAGACCCCAATCCGGATTCACCACACGTTAAATATCAATGAAGACACTATTGACCTTCTTCGTTTTTTGTTGCAAATGCTCCACGAGTCAAAAATTTCTGTCAAGAAGCACCCGGAGTTACTTCTGAACCTGAACATAACGGATTCCGTAGCCTGACATAGATATACGCACCCATCGCGTCACAGCCAAACGGGCTTACAGCAAAATCATTGTGGTTATATTCGGACTGAATGCCAACTTGTGCTGATGGTCCCACAGCTCTAGTATCCTACAGGCCTGAGAGGTCGTAAGTTCAATCTCGTTTCGCGTTCATCATTCGACCAGCAGCAGCCCGTCATCGGCATAAGCGAATAAGCGACAACCGCCAGGCAACCTCAGCCGCATCAGAGAATCAAACTCTACAAACCAAAACAAAGTGTCCAGTACACTGCCTTGAAGACAACCTTTAGACGGTGTCTTTACTACTTCGTAGCTACCATCACAAAGCAGAAACTTTTATCATACTGTACAATTACGTATAAATGTTATAGTATTAAAATTTATTTTTAAAGTTGGGTTAAAATATAGTGTTATACATAATCAGTACTAGGCCGAAGTATTACATACTCGTACGTATAACAAAAAAAAAAAAAAAAAAATATATATATATATATATATACTATCTATCTCTTGTATTAATAAAAAGAAAGATAAATTTTTTATTCCCTCCTTAACACCGGTGAATCTTTTTTTCACCTCTTTTTAATTTAATTATATTGATTCATTAATAATTATTAACCTTTGATTGTAAAAAAGTTTTACAATAAATAGTAAATTCGATAATAATAAAAATATATATATATATATATATATATATATATATATATATATATATATATAAATCAGAAGTTATTTGTGAAATAAAATTTTTTGTTCTTTTCATTTAATAAAAAAGGAATTGAAGTCGGAATCAAACCGATGTTCTTTTCCCATTAATAGCAAAATATTTCATTAATTAAAATTTTATTTGGCTATAACTCTGGAACCAATTACAATAAGTACCAGTTAGGTATATCGTTGAAAAGATCTCAATGAGAGCTTATTATTGTAGTTAAGAAAAACTCCAAAATCCAAATATTTTGGATTTTTGGCTTTTTTGGAAAATTTTAGTCAAGTCGATTGCAATCAAAAGGGGAGGTGCACAATTATATGTTACAACAGTCCTAAATCCAAAATTTCATTATTCTACGACTAATAATTTTTGGGTTAAGCGAGATTAATATGCACTTAAGTATGAAGAGACGTCACGCCGAAAATAGCCAAAATGGATTCAGGAATGGTCAAATGGAAATTTTTGTTTATATCTGGAAAGCGAAATTTTTCGCGATCACAATACTTCCTTTACTTCGTACAAGGATGTAAAAATCTAAATTTATAAACAACTGTCAATTTTTTTAATTGGTCTCAAATTATTTTTAGTGATAACTAGTTATTGAACTCACTCCTGTAACAATTCGATTTCGCAGATCTTGAAGAGTAGCAGGCTTAATTGGTAAACCCACTGGGTTGGTCTAGTGGTTAACTCGTCATCGCAAATCAGCTGATTTTGACTTCGAGGATTCTAAGATTCAAATACTAGCAAAAGCAAGAATAACTGTTTTACAGATTTGAATACTAGGAAGTTGATACCAGACTTCTTTGCTGGCTGGGATTCAATTAACCACACATCTCAGGAATGGTCGACCCGAGACTGTGTAAGACTACACTTCATTTGCATTCATACATATCATCATCTGAAGTAATACCTTATGGAAGTTCCGTAGGCTAAACAGAAAAAAAGATAATACCCCGAAAGTAAAAGGTTTTATATATATGTTATTATTTATATTTTATTGTTGTTATGTTACAAAATAGAATTATAAACGAGTGTTCCGGTCTAAAGAAATAAAAAATATTATTACATTTGTTACTTAAAATTAAAATATCTATTTAAAATTTAAAGAGATAAAACATTTCATTTAACAGAACATAATAATATTAAAAATGCCTATCTTATAAAAACAAAAATTATAAAAAAAAAATAAGAATAATACACGTATAGTCACATATGCTGATAATAAATTTATGATGAAAAACAAGTTTTAATTTAATATTATATTATATTACAATACAATAGAATAGGATAGGGCAGCTTACACTTTAATATCAACGCATCACTTTATATTTAAATGACTTGAAGATAATGTGGTATTTTGTTAAATATAGGTCCAATGTTTAATATAAACGAGGTCGTGGTTTTAAATGGACTTTTATTTAAAATCAGTAAAAGATATTTAATAATTAAAAACAAATTATTGTTTTTATTTGTACGTAAATTATCTCTCTTTTTTTTAAATATAATTTTTTTTGTTTTTTCTTTCGAATGAATTATCCAATTTTAAGGGGTTGCAAATGAGTAAAACCCCCAAAATTACGAAATAGTTGATTTCATTATATTTTTGGAGAATCTAATGTTATAGGTAGACTTCATAAGAAAGCTAATTATTGTAATGGGTACCATGATTTGACTTCAGGAGAATTTCAACATATCGTTGTGTTTCACACACCCCAGATCCCAAAACAACCTTCAGCCCAAAAGTTCATATATACATTTATATATATATATTTCAATTTCTTGTGAGCATAACTGCAATTTTGACCAATCACTTTAAAATTGTTCCTTAAAAATAACTCGTCAGAAAATCTCGGTCGACTTCGTTAACGGCTAAAATCGGACCATGGGAATGAAAATGGGGGCTTTTTAAAAAAAAACAAAATATCGCTATAACTTTCTTATCAAATAAAATATCGAATTCGTTTAAAGTTCCTACTATTTTTTGGATAACAGCCTAGAACATATGTAAGTAAAGTTTTTTGATATCACTAACCACTGGCCCAGGGGTAGAAAAAATTGGGTTTCGAAGGCAAAAAACATCGTACATCCCTTAATAGGTACAATATCGCATCAGTTTAAAGTGGTCCGTTAGTCCTCTAAACATTACTTACAAATTTGTCTGAAACAAGTTTTGATATGACCAACCCTTACGGCAAGGAATGGCCAAAATTTTGTTGGAATAGTAAGAAGATGGGCTTGTCATATGCTAAACACGTGAAACTTTTTCACATGCAACCATTGTCATATTGAGTAAATTTGAAATTTTTCTTAATTTTAAGGTGGAAATCTTTTTCATATCCTACTTAGCATCGGTGAAATCTACTTCCGCGTTCCGGCTGTCGACAGGGATTTCTTTTTTTTTATATTATGAATTTTATTTTGAATATACTGAAGTTGAAACTTTACAATTTTTGAACATACTTAAGTTAAATTAACATTGTCTAACAATTTAAAATTTAACATTACTAACAATTTCTAAAAATTGGCAATATTTTTAAAATAAAAAAAAATATTTACCAACAAATAAAAAAATATTTCTTCCCTTAAAATAAAAAAAAATTGATGTGGACAACACATGAGTTCCTTGTATTCCTACTAAATTACATTTTTAAAAGTACATAAAATTTTATTTCATTAAAAACATCTGATATTTTTATAATTTTTTTTTTTTTTTTACTATTGAATTATTATTAATCATAAAAGTTTTTTTTACAAAGAGAAGTTAATAATTAATAATAAATCAATATATTTAAATTAAAAAGAGAAAAAAAGTTTAAAAAAATAAAAAATAAAATGAAGTCTGATTCGAACCGATGTGCTGTCTTCTTCTAAGATTCAAATATTTCACAAATTAAAACCTTATTTGGTTCTAACTCTGGAACCAATGAAAATAAGTACCATTTATGATTCATCGTTGAAAAGCTCTCAATGAGGGCTTATTATTGTCATAATGTAAAAGTCCAAAATCGAATTTATTGAGGATTTTGGGCTTTTATGGACATTTTTGGTTTAGTCGATAGCAATCAAAAGAGGAGGTGCACAACTAGATGTTACAACAGTCCTAAATTTAAAATTTCAATATCCTACGGCTAATCGTTTTTTAATTATGCGAGACACATACGTACATACAGAGGTCTCGCCGAAACTAGCCAAAATGGATTCAGGGATGGTGAAAATGGATATTTCTGTTGAAATCTGAAAACCGAAATTTTTCGCGATTACAATACTTCCTTTACTTCGTACAAGGAGGTAAAAAACAAATAATAAAAAAATTACATATTTTGACACTACCATTCGGCTATTTAGCGTTGTCATAGTAAATAAAGTTATCTACAAAACTTTCTTAAATTCTTTAGGTTAATTGAATTTCTCCAAAATCCTACGTTTCCATATATTTTTTTTGGAATTGACGTTCAAATTTTTAAAATGGGCTGTGATGCATCATTCTGCAATCTGTTACCTTTTTCCTTTTTAGTTTAATTTTTTTAAGTAATTTTTTTAGAAAATTATTGTAATACATCCGTCATTGCTTCTTTTTTTCCATTCAGATTTCATATTCGAATTAAAGATGAATAAATGAAATTTATATCTAGAAATCAGATATCTAGTAACTTAGATTAACATACATAATCTTTTCTTTTTCCTGTTTAGCCTCCGGTAACTACCGTTTAGATAATACTTCAGAGGATGAATGAGGATGATATGTATGAGTGTAAATGAAGTGTAGTCTAACCTAGATTATACATAATCTAGGTTAATATAGGTGTTTTTAAAATTTATCATAGTTTTACTCGGCTGAATTTTACCCTAATTTATTTTCTTTCCATATTCTGGAATATATATTTTTTTTACGTAACGGCCAAAAGCGATTTAATTTTTGTGTTAAAATGTTTCATGTAATCATATTATTTTTTGTTTTTTATTATATCTGAATTAAAGAAAAAATAAATTTAAAACACTACAACATATTCGAAGTCAATCGCTATTTGTACTGAAATAATTTTTTCATAAAATTTCATAAGATTAAAAAAGGAAGGAAAAATATCTGAATAAAGATATTTATTCTCCTATTCTGATTCGTTTGTTTTGTTTGAGTAGTTGTCCCACCATGTCTAAATTATGAATAGTATTAATTAGTTAACTGATCGGTTAAATATTTAATATAATTGTTCGAATTAATACGTTTTTACCACAATACACAACAATCAGTAACTGGTACGTAGCCGTGGAATTTGAATTTTGTCTTTGTGAAAGAAATTTATTTGCATTTTTCATTTTAGCTTCCTAAAATATTCAAATTTTATTATTAGTTTCATTTTATCACTTTCCACATGAAAATAATATATTCATATAGATTTAACGCTAGAATAAAAGAATTATTAAAATTAAATGACTAGTAAAATTTATAATGATTTTGTATTTAAAACATTTTTCTGTAATAGAATATACGTTTTAAATTCATAATCATTTATTTTACGTAAATTTAATCTATAATTATTGCCATACAATTACATTATTTACAGTTTTTTATCATGTAATCGATGTTAATATTTTTTAATTTTAATTTTTTTATTTTATAATTTTATTGGAAAATTTCACAAACATTATTTATTTAATAATGGGATATCTACTAAAAGCGGTTAGCAATGATCGTATTAAAGCGTGGTCACTGCAGTGTTAAACTTCAGAATCATCGGAATAGAACAAACACGAGTCCATATAATTTACCCCTTTCTGTCGTAGAAAAACATCATTTCGGAATTTATTCAAACTCAGTAGGGGTCATCATCACGGTTACAATTTATTTTTTATACGTATCATTAAAAAATTTACATTTATAATTTTAAATTCATTTTATAAACAGGAGAAAAATATGAGTAAAGTTTATTTTAAATAAACTTTGTTATTACGTAAAAAAAAAAAAAAAATGATAGACAACTTAAATTAGGCACTGTTTTATGCAAATAATTTACGAAATGTTAACTGTCCCTCAGATTTCAACTTGAAGGAATAACTGTTTATGGAAGGAAAGATGGGAAAAAAGCGAGTGAAGTAGAGGTTTGAGATTTGTCATAAAGTGTTTCCATGTCCGCTGTCATTCATTTCTGCTTGGAACCTCCAACCTTTACCCTTAACATTTCAACGCACCTGACAAGAGTAATCTCATTTTCAAAATGTTACCTGCCTATCCTATTTTATATCAGTTTTATAAACTTTCTAACATATACTTATATTTTGAGAGTTGTACAACGCATATTTTAAATTTAGTTCTCCTATATTTTGACACGTCTAAAAAGCTTTACACGTTACTCCTATCCACAACACGTCGTAATATAGGATCAACTGATTTTTAGAAAAAAATATTATCACATATTTCTTGAAAAATCGATCCTTCATTATTCTTATGGAAGTAATATGCTAATGTAATTTTTTACAGGTAGACATATAATATGCTCTTTAATACGCTTTCGGTTTATATATAAAAAAAAAATATTGATAATTTCAACATAAAAAGCCTTATGAAAGTAAAATATAAATATAATAAATCAAAGACTGACTTGTTAAAAGGAGTAATGAATCCCAAACAAAAAATGAGCCTTAAACTGGTCAAAATCAGTATAAAAAAAAAAATTTATCGAGAGTTTGATGGAAATCTTAAAAATGTTTACGAATTATTAATCTCAAATAGTGTCGAAAAGTTTGAGTTTTACTCGAAAAATATTTTCTTTTTTTTGTGTTTGTTTTCTCCAAGCCAGATCTGTGTGTGTTTATAGGCAAATGCAATTATTACTACTGGCTTGCAACGCCTGACGTAAGCTGCAGACGTAGTCTAATAATGTAAGTGTAAATGTACCTGTAAATATGCAGTCTGAGATGTAAAAAACAAGCAAGAGAAAGGTAGATTAGAAATAAATAAAAAATCTAAGTAAGCTGCACGATAAGATAATTTTGCTGCATCGTTTATGAAGTAATATTTTTACAACACTTGAAATGTCTCTTAAAGTAGCATCTCGAAAACAATAGCGTATTAAATGTAATTGTGTGATATTGTGCTTACTACGACTGTATTCACAATATAGTTTATATTTAGTAGATAGTATATATTTATAATATAGTACACAAATTATAATAATTTGTGTACAAATACACAAATTATATAGCCGGGAAAATTAAACACTGTATGTGTATTAGTACACATACAGTGTACTAATGCTTATGCTTGTAGTAAATATACTATATGCAGTGTTTCTCAACCTGGGAGTCGCTATGATATGAACGGGTTCGTGAAATTAACCTACAACTTTACATGTAAACAATAATAAAAACATTTAAGAGAAAAAAATCATTTGTGAAGGACGTTTTACTTAGATTTATAAGTGCACATGTAAAGAAAATAAATTAATGAGATGGTTGCGTTTGATTTTCATTTAAACGTTTCTCCGTACGCGGATCAACGTTAGAAACACGCAAAAACAAATTTTTTTCAAGTGATAAAATGCGATTCTTATATTTAGGTCTGCGTAACCGTAAACAAAAAACCGTTTTCACAGAGACATTAATAGTTTCAATGCTTCTGGACTAAATATTCATACTTTCGACGAGCAAGCCAAAACGTATCTAAACCTTCAGATGTGAATTGTAGTTGTAGATATAACATTTTATCGGAAGACATTTTGATGTGCTGATTTTAAATCTCAGTAATAATTTAACAGTTGCGGTAACGTTTCCACTAAATGGATTTAGTATCCACCTCTTCCAGAAATCATTTTTATCTTCCGGGAAATACTCCGCCAACTAAATTTTAGCTTACGCAAATGCATCTTCATGCTACCCAAACTGTTGAGAATAGCAGTACTTCTTCACCCAGATTTTTCTCAATATATTCGGAAGTGAATGGAAATATATCAAAGTTTTTGCTTATAAGGCAAATAATCCAGTGATAAAGCTTTTTAATGAAAGTATGAACTTTGTCTGTCATTAATAAAATGTTTTTGTTACGTCCACGTAAATTCACATTCAAGTCGTTTAAATGCGAAAGTACATCACCTAATTCAACAGCACTATATATACTCATTATTATGTAAAATCAAAGAGAATGGCCTTTATTTATCCTGGAAAAATATTACTAATTCATTTCGCAATTCTAAGAACCGGTTTATAGTACTTTCCCCACATAATCATCTAATTTCTGTATAGAAAAAAGAATTTTTTCTTTTCGCCCGTTTTATCGCATAGTTTAGCAAACAGCCGCAGGTAAACAGTAAACTAGGTTTCATTGGGTTTGGGTTGGGGGGGAGTCGCGAAATATTCCTTATATATCTTTTTTTTTATTCTGGGGTCGTGAAGCTAACAAATTTGAAAACCACTGCTATAAAGTATAATTATCGAGAAAAACCTTCGCGTATTAGAGTTCTGCAGATCCTAGAAAAACAATTTCATAATGATATTATTTATGCATATCGGAAATTTAGCCTGCTTTTTCTTGATAACTACAGACTTGGACCGATTTAGATGAAGTTTGTAGGCTTTATTCGATAAACGGTGCATTAATGTAACGATATTTAATTTTCTTCACAACTGGTCAAAACAGTAGAAATAGATGAACTGTATGGGTTCCGTATCTCAAAATTTTTCACAAAGAGTATAAGTAATTTTTTTCACATAATTTAATTGTCCTTAGATACTTCATGATGGTGTTATTTAAGCCCCACAAAGAAATCTGCTAAAAAAAACCTTTTTTGTTAGTTGTCGTTTCGGACTGAAAGACATATCCGTTTCATTCGAATAACATTTTGGTTATGTATTTCGATCAATTGCATTCACATGTGAGGGATAATAAGCTTAAAGTCTTTTTTTAATAATTTATCGATTTTCTTGATATCACAGACCGGATTAATCTACTTTTATGAAATTTATTACGATAACTTTTGAACATTGGCGATCGATACCGTTTAATTGTGGTTAAAATTAGTCAAAGAGGTGGGAAGATATAGTGGAGAGGTAAGGGTCTCTTATTTGAAAAAATTTACTCAAAAAGTAGAATAATTTTTACTGGATTACTTACATATTTTAATGTTCCACCTAATGTTTTTTCGTAAGCAGTGGCTGTGAGAGTTGCATTGCATTGGCTGGAATAGTTACGCAACTTTGTTTTTTTTAATATTTTGATATTTTTTTTATTTTAATACATATAATGAACACATTTAATTACATGACTACTAAATAGAAGTGTAATGTTTTTAGAGTATATGTATGTATATTTCTCTATCGTAGCAGCTTAACGGCCGAACCGATTTAGATGTATGGTCTCGCGTTGGAATCCTTACGACGCAACCCATCAATCACTCATCCATGAAATTTCAAAAGTCAAGCTTACTCCCTACTCGTTACTGAAATGGACTCGTCCAACATCTGAACATCGCGGCAACGCAGTAGAACACTACCGATAGTAACAACAATGCAATCATAACGATCAGTGCATTGCTAGAGACAAGATGGTGTTTTCGCTAGATGAATGTGTTTTCATTCTTGAGTGTACTTCAGTACGAAATCAGCGGTTGCAGTTCTAGATTTGTTTCGCCATAAGTACCCAGATAAACCAGCTCCTAACAAAACAACAGTATTAAGGTTAGTTGCAAAATTTAGAGAGACTGGTTCTATTAATAACAAGGAACACAAAAGATCTGCGTCGGTGTTGAATACAGATACAGTCTCTGAAATCAAAGACCGATTACTCGCCTCGCCAAATAAATCGATCAGACGTTTGTCTGCTGAAATTAATTTGTCTAAATCGACTGTTCATCGGGCGACCAAACAATTACAATTACGACCTTATCGCCTTCAAACGGTTCATCCATCGTCTTCTTGAGCCCGACAAAGAAAAACGGCTACAATATTGTCAAAGGTTCCGTCGATTTCTGCGTGAGGGAATTAATGTTATGAATTCGTTGTTTTTCACAGATGAAGCACGGTTTCATTTGGACGGCTACGTAAACAACCAAAACAGTAGAATTTGGAGCGCTGAAAATCCCCACGTTTATCACGAAAAACAATTACACCCGCAGAAGTCGGGCGTGTGGTGCGCGATATCGCGGAAGAAAATAATCGGTCCTATTTTTTTCGAGTACTCCATTAATGCAGAAAGATATCAGGATATTTTATTTCAGTTCATCGCACTCTTGGAAGAGGAAGACAGACACTGCTGGCTACAACATGACGGTGCGACATCGCACTACGCAGGTTCAACTTCTGATTTCGTTGAGGAATTCTTTGGTAATCGTGTTATCGGTCGACGCTTGTGGCCACCAAGATCTCCAGATTTGACTGCGGCGGATTTTTTTCTACGAGATTACCTCAAAGAAAAAGCCTACAGCAACAAACCACGAACACTTGAACAATTGAAAATCAATATTGAACAAGCTGTATTAAATATCCAGCCACAAACTTTGAAAAAAGTTGCAAGAAACGCTGTAAAAAGAATTGAAGCTTGTATTCAAGAAGATGGCGGCCACTTCCAACATTTACTCTAAATGTAAAGTAATGGATGGTAATAATAAAAATTACATTTACATTTACACATGCCTTTTTATTATTTCAATACCTACCAATATAAGGTTGGGTTGCGTTTTATATGGGACACCCTATATATATATATATATAGTAGGGGATATTTTCTGGTCGAAGAAAATACTTTAATGAGTTGAATAATAAACTGTGAACTGTAAGAATCTATCACAATGTTAGCTGGTTTTGATGTGAATGATTCAAATCAATCGAATGCATAAAATAATAGATAATAAAATAAAAATAATAGAATTAAATTTAAAAAATTAAATAAATTAAAAAAAAATTATGTTTAATAAAAATCTTTAATTAATAATAATGGGCTTCCTGTGGGAACTGTATGTGAGGCTGTAGTGGTAGATGCGAGCACCTCGTGCGAGGTTAGACCAATCATCTCCATCAACTGGTAAAAAACGGGTTACCTCTAGGGCGCTGTTTTAGGAGGTGCAATGAAATGCTCTTATAATATCTCTGCAAACAATGGTCCGATTTTCAAAATTCAAATTTTCGGGTATTCGTTAGTAGGTTGAAGGCTAACGTTTGGATGCATCAGGTACAATCTCGATCTACCAGATCACGGTTATTCGGAAATTTTGTTATATCTTCGTAACCGATCTTCTGATTTTCAAAATGCAAACGGGGTATTTGCTATTATAATACAAAATCACGATGGAATCAAACCAGAACAAAAATTAAGTAGCACACTCAGAAAAATCGAGTGGCCTGCGCTACATCGAGACCAGCTTGAGCTTGGAGAGCTCCCACAAACTGTCTTTATAAATTTTCGTGACAGTACGATTCGAGCTAATCCTGTCGGCATAAGATCGAGCTCACTATTGTCGAATTTGATGCTTTAGGGGGACAGGGAAAAGGAGAACGGCGTATGCTGCCGCCACTAACACTGTGCGCTGGGCTGTGACGGTGCGTAAATACAAGGAACTACCCTAGATACAGCTGTCGTAGATCTGGGCACTCACATCATTGCCAAGGGCCTGGCCTACGTAGCACTGAGTCGTGCGAGACAATTGGTGCGAGTGTTTGGCTATTAATTTTTTGGATCCCAGAAAATTGCTGTGTGATTCGGACGATAAAAAGTCTCTCGAGGAACTCAACCGCTTGAGAAATCTGAAAGTTTAAATTGGTATGCACCAAATAAATTGAAATGTTTACAGTTCCTCGTTTGGCTTTTTGGCTACCCATTAGCCAATAGGTAAGCTTCAATTTCTGATCAGTCTGTTTCTTCTTCTCCAGTAAATGACTACATTATGAAAATAATTTTGTTTATTTATTACTAAAAAATTAATATTACGCAATACATCACTAGCATTACAAAAAAAAAAAAAACAACAAAATTTATGTTTTTAACATTCCAATATGTAGTTTGATAATTTGTCAGCTGTTATCAAGTAGATAGTAAGGATAATACTGATAAATTTTTTGAAGAGAGCTTCCTAAATTATAGCTTAAAAAAACAATCTCTAAAATTTATTTTTATTTTTTTAAACAAATCGAGTTGAAATATTTTCAGTAGTTTGTTCAAATTTATAGAGCGTGATATTAAAGTACAGAAACGGTTTCGTATTTTAAACCTGAGGAATACTAAGAGAAAGAAATAAGCACGGATCTACATAGTTACAAAATTACTAATTTTGAAAAAAGAAATTACGAAAAAAATTATGAAAAAATTACTAATTATAATTATTACTAAATTACTATTACTTTTTCTTAAAAAAAATTATAACAATAAAAATGCACATTTTTATATTTCAATCAGCAAATAAATCAATAAACAAATAAATTTTTTTTCCGAAAAAGGTCCAATTTTCCAGATTAACAACCAATCTTGGATTAGTTTTTTTAAATTTTGTTATTCCTACACGTCGATTTTATTCAAACATGGGTCTTCCAAATGTACCTGAGAGAAGTCCAACATATGCTCATTATAAGCAATACATTGTTTATAATTATAAATACAAAATTGTAAATATAATCTAACAAAACTTAACCTACTCTCGCTTCGTTCGCTGACCTTTACAAGCGAGCGTAGGTTAAGTTAGGTTAGATTATATTTATAATCTCTCTGCAAATACCTCCAAAAAAACCAATGATTTGGAAGAAAAAAGTGGTAGGCAGGCGCTTACCGAAAAAGTCCCATGTGGTACATGATTTTAATGTAAACTTTTTCGAGGAAATCTAAAATCTTTGTAACTATGTCGATTGGTACGTATTTCTACCGTCAAGCATCTCACAATTTTCAAATATGAAGCCATTTCCGTACTTTAATACAAGTTACTAAATGAACAATACGAAAATAATTATTTATACATAAGGAACATTTTTAAAAATTAACTTTTCATTCCTATAGTTCAACGTGCTGATATTATTGAGGGGTTTTAATCTGTTATATAACTTTATTTAAAATACCAAAGGATAGGAATAAATTCTGATTAATTTTTATCACGTTAATAAAGTCATTTATAATTTTTGTTTTGTCGTTCGTTATTTAGGAATCAATTTTTAGCGGTTTACATAACACTATTATACAACTGTTTTGTTATTATTTTTCTTTTCATAAAAGAATAAGTAATAAAATGTAAAAGAAAATAACTACAGATATAAGGAAAAAGTAATTTTCATTATTTCATAACCTGTTCCAAGTGCTAAAATTTGATTTTTATCGGTAAAAATTTACTCTTACAAACAGTAAATTTTTCTGTTACCTTCACCTTTTTGAGGTGTTAGACCATTTCCTTAAATATAAGGATAAAACCCCGTAATGTTAAAAAAATTAATTTAATACTAATGTCTTTGCATTTATATATATATTTATATAATCATTAAATCAGTCATGTTACACAGTAGAATGTTTATTTACTACTGTAATTCATTGTCAACGATCCAAGAGTCTTCAATCCATTTGTCAGTAGACTGTTACTAAGCGACATGTCAACGTCATATTATATAATGGCATCCTCTAATTATCCTTAATAACGTTGCCTACGTTACAACAATGTCAAACATAGAATATCCATTCTCGTATGTAATTCCAATTAGTTCAAATAAATATTACCGCAATTGTTAAACAAATAATAATTACGATAATACAATTTATACTCGTACTTATACTTTATTTACTGGTACTTTTACTTTTTGTTTCGTAAACATTAATTTGAAAAAATTGATTTATTTAATTAAAAAAAAAAACATACACTTTTAATGTTTCTAATATATAAATACCATATTTATTTCCACACGCCAAAGAATCGGCTGCAAAACCAAATGAAATAGATATGAAACCGTAAATGTACACTTCAGTAACACTGATGTACAAAATAAAATTTATTTTTTAAATGTATCTGTTTATTGATTTCTTTCTCTGAATCGTTTTTTTTTTTTGCGTAGTTCAGAGATTTGTAGGTAGAATTTTTCAATCACCCACAGTATAATAGAAACAACACATTAAAAGTCTATAAGAGTCAATATAACTAATGTTATGGATGTCATATACTTACATTACAACGTTTTAGCACATGCTCTCCTTTTATAAGAAAAAAAAACAGAAAGTTTTGTTAGTGTTACTCTCGTAAAAATAACTGTCTGTATCATTTACACTTACAACTATGAAATTTTACTGTTCACTCAGTACACTTATCACACTGACTGAACTGGTTATACCAGCGTTTCTCAACCTCTCAGTATTTGCGACCCAATTTTCAATCATAATTTTCACCGCGCCTCCCCTCTCAAACAATAATAATGTATACAATAATAATGGATTTTGATGCTAAACTACACTAGACGTTAATTATAAACCTTACAAATTACCTGATTTCCTATTTCTTACATCAAAAGACTTATCAGGACACAAAAACTGAGAAAAAAATAATGATATTTCAATTTCAATTATTACTATTCAATACTCTGTACTTTTATTAGGGTCTAAATAATATTGGAAGACCGGTGAATCATTATTTAAAAATATATTATTTAAAAGATTACTTTTTGTGTTTACGGATTTTCATTAAAAAGTCTCGTTCAAAAACATTTAAACTAAATTAAATAAACACATTAAATTATATGTAATAAATACTGTTTATTTATAAAATTCTGTATAGATAGAAATTATGATTTAAAAAAAATAATTTTGTGCAATTCTCCAAGAATTAAACGTATTGAATAATTTACACGGGAAACAATAATTATAAAAATGGTAACCATAAGGAAATCACTCATAGATTAGCAACTGATACCCGGTAAATAAAAACACATGGGAAGTACGAGTAGGTCATAATCAAGGGCTATTTTCGTTACTTGTATGCAATACAGCGTGTACATGGTAGAATTTACTTACGGAAATTTATGGAATTTATAAAATGCATTTAGATTCGAGATTTTTAAAGGGGGCTTTGCTTCGAAAATCGTTGGTATTCAACTAAGTAAAAAGGGGTCAACGATTGCGTTTATTAAAAACTGTTTCTATATAAAAGCGGCTAACGAATGAAGGGACCAACTTACACCCGACAATAAGGAGTTCCCCTCATTACAAGTGCCAACTGTTTCCTCGGAAGGCGGATGAGCGGGGTTTTGGGTACTGGGCACCACTCTATTGTCTGTCTATTGTCCTCTAAAGCGGACGAAAGTTTTTAGAAAGTTGATGGTATTAGAAAATGCAGAAGGTAACGGAAGATCCTAGCGATAATTCCTTGCATTACGCCATTACGCTATGATGCTGGCTTCAATTGTCAAAAGTTTAGGAATTAAAATATCTTCTCCTTCGGATCTCTGGAAGAAGCAGTAAAAGAACCGAAGGACCGGTTTCGTATAGATCTTGAAATCATTGGAAGGGGGTCGGTAGAAGGAGAAATGAAGCGAGGAAGGAGAAGAATGAAGATAATAAATGAGGTGAAGATTGAAAAGTAGAAGTCGAAAAGGAGAAAGCGTAGGACAGAAATGGACGGAGACAACGGTGTCGTAAGGGACCTGCCGCTTGGCAGAACACCGGTTGATGATGATGATGATAATAATAATATTCAGAGTTAAATAAATTATAAATCCGTTTAATCTGAATTTTTTTTCAGTTTTTCTTAATTTATAGATTAATATAAGTAATTATCGATATCCATGGTGAAGTGGTCGCGTCTTAGCCTTTCATCCGGAGGTCCTGGGTTCGAATTCTGGCATTAGAATTTTCCTGGCATAGCATTTTTCATACGCTAATAAATAACAAAATTTACTATAAGGAATTAAAATAGTGCCTTCAGTGCATTCGTTATTGTATTATGTTGATTCAAGAGATAAAACTTCAGCCTCGGCAATTATTAATTTTGTTCGTGCCGCTACCGTCTCGTATACGAGAGATATTAAATATAAAGAGAATTTTCTAGCGATGGTCTTATCACGTTACGTTTTCGTACTCCACACGCCAAAATATTGTAGCTTATTCGAATGACCATCTTACGTTCTTTCAGTTATAATTTATCCTGTCGTGACCGATATATTTAATTTATCATATATCTTTTTCCTGTTATATTAAAAAACAGTTCCAATAAGAATTACTTAATAGTTAAAGATATCGCATATAAATTATTTCTGCTCGTTTCTTATTATTATATATATTTTGGAAAATTATTTTTAAGATTTTCTTCTTAAATTAATTAATTAAATTTGATGAAATTATATTATGAAAATTATACTATGAAAATTAAGCTTTCATTACTGCTTTTCATAAAATTACACGAAATTTGGTTCTTTTAGTGAAAAAAAAATTCTGGAATAACATGAAAATACTTATAACATTAGTAATACTCAAAAGTAGTAAGCAATTTACGGGTACTTTTGTTAATTTTGTAAAATATAAATATCGATACAAAATAAATGTATTTTTATTATCGCTAGAAAATATTACTACTATTTAGATTGCTATTCTTTTTATAAATTAATGTTTTGTATTTATTTTTATTTTTTTTACAAAAAAATTAATATCCTGTCACTGACAACATGACAGTTGTATACATGCGATATTAGGAAGTTGAATAAAATTTAACATATACATTCACAAATCATTCTTCGGTCCGCATGATCTGTTAAAGTTAAACTCAAAATCATATATATATATATATATAATACGAGAGGGGTTCTTTCTGTGTGATTGTTACGGTTTTTACTTGTTTGAAAACTTGAAAAGTTCTATATGTATGAACGTAACATCATATTTAGAAGGATAGCCTTTACCTACAGCTGTTGAAGGAGAAAATTGAAATGAAATATTATTCAAAAGAAGAGACGGAAAACCATTATGCCTCCGGATATACACATACACCATAAACGCACGCACACACATCCAAAAAGAGGATTATATTTATCTTTTAATTCTTCAAATCGAGTATATGATTGTTTTTCAGAAAATGATGGGCAAAATATAAACGTTAAGTCTGTATTGGACAGTTGATTCTACTTTTAGAGTAGATAGAAAAAAAGATACAAAATAAAAGAAGAACACTTTAGAGTTATACGCATGGTTTTATTTTCTTTCAAGTAACATTTCGTAAAATTATTAATTTATTTTGAATATTTTCTTTGAGTGGATTGGGAATCGAACATCCATCCGTATTATTAATTTTTTCATTAAAAAACTACTTCATATCTGCTGTAATTATGATGGAAGAAAAAACTGATTTATTATTTATTAAAAACAATATAAAGAGTTCATAAAATAGCTAAATAGAGTAATTAAATTTAATTATAGTAACGAAATACAAAGATTATTACGTAATTGAAGATGATTCTATTATAAGAAATTCAGTACAAAATTTTCACCATCTGTTGCAAAACGTTAGCAGTGATGATGAAAAAAGTTAGCAAAGAAAACATTTCCTGGAATTCGAATTAAAATTTAATTTTTCCCTTAATAGACCGAAAATTATTATTATTAATTTAAAATAATTATTATCATGTTACTTATTTTCTTATTAAATCAAGAATTATAAAGTTTTTGAATAAAATCATCAACTAATTATGTTTATTAAAAAAAAAAAAAAACAAGACAGTATAAATTCAATTCAGAGCGACAATAATTTAGTTTTAAAATTATTAAATGAAATTTAAAACCCGTCAATGTTTAAAAAAACAAAAAATATATTTCAAAAAATATATTAAAGTTTAGCTTTCTACAGTCTGTAAGAAAGATTGGAAATTCAGAACAATATAATGAAAAATAATTACAGGTTTGTTAAGTAACTTTCGATTATAAATAAACGTTAAAATACAAGAAAATAAATACGCCACCTGAGAAAAACTATATGTAAAAATTGAAAAACAATACTACGATAATTAAAATCCTCAGTGACTTTTTTTTTGGTTTGTTTTACCTCCGGATCCACAATTCATTCCGCAGAAGATGACATGAATGTTTTTGTAGCGTGTGTGTAAAATTCCACGCCTGATCGGGATTCGAACCCAGGACCTACAGATGAAAGGCCGAGACGCTACCACTTGCGCCACGGAGACCGGCAAATCTTAGTGACTTAACTAAATTATTAATAACTCACCATCCAAAAAAGCAACGTGACCAAGGAAGGCCGATAAAATAATGGCATTCGAAAAAAAATTAAATTAATATTATGGTAGTAAAATATTTTTAACAAAAATTGATTTATATTTCCTGCTCAATAAATTTCATAAAAATATTTTTAAAAATTAATTGCTCGTATAATGATAAAAATTTAGTATTCAATTACTATATATTAATTAATACATATAAAATTAATTTTTTTTTTCAGTACAATTATGAATTATAAATTTTATTTACGAAATCAGAGGGCTTTAAAACTTGGGTTCTAATATATATATATATTTTCCATTAAAAAGGATGGTGCGTGGGTGTGTTTGTTTGCTGTATGTGCTCACATTTTTATTTTAGCTGTTATTGGCGCAGAGCAGACTTCTTGATACGAATGCCATATTTGAAATTATATTTCTGTTTTGGGTATAAAGAAGAAAAAAAATCCCTACTCAAAAAACATCTAAATGTTCAGGACTTTGAAGCTTTTCGTTCTAAAAGTAATTGTTGTTAGTACGCTAAATTCATGAACGTTATTTTCTTACAATTGTCCAAAAAACTTAACAAAATCATGTGTAATAAAACGTAAATCATGTAACATTAACGCGGCATGCCGAAGATCCGCCTTTTTCCTACTATAAAATAATAAATGACAATTGCTTGGTTGGATATTAAAATAACAAGAACACAAAATATCATATTCAAATAAGTCACTATGCAAATAATATAAATATGCAGATAAAACACATATCATAAATATTCCATATTATAATTCTTCATGTACAAACTGTCATTTTACAACATTATCATAAAATTACTTAAAATAAAACAAAATACAAAACAATAACACAACGTTTCGCTTACAATGCGAGGAATTATCAAGCGAAAACCCCTTAATAATATGGATAATTATCATACGGAAATGTCTGAGTGTTTCATCTGCGTATATGTATTTATTTCTATTTTTTGCGTAATGATTTATTCTCAACCTGAATTTTTTTTTTTAGATCCTGTTTGATATGTATATAATAGAAATAAATACATATTAAAGATAGTCTATTTGTCAAGAGAAAAACATAGGTTTAGAAATCTAGACAATCTCTCTAGTGTCCTTTACAGAATCCATAGTTTGTTAATCTCTTTTCTTGGGTGTATTTTTCTGTACGAGTAGAATTTGTTACAACTTGACCTTTTTGTTTCTTTAGAAAGAAATGAATTGATGTAATAAATAATTAGTATAGTCAGTCAGTATGAAATCACATCAGTTAATATTTACATGAATTCAGTTAACAGCCAATAATGTGAATCCCTAAAATGAGATTTATATAACAACAATATATATAATAAGTTATATTTTAGTAAGTAACTTTATAAAAATTGCACGCAGAGGCTAAATAATGTTTGCATAAATAATGTATTTCGAGTAATAGTAAAACAATTAAAAAATAACAAAAAACAGTAGATTATATAATCTAATTCGTACAAATTATTTTTAGGAATTAATTTAAATCTTTCAGATTATTTTGGGAAGACAAAATGTTAGTAATAAGCACTCGGAGGAGGACTTATCTCGAATGGTAAGACTCCCATTAAATACTATTTAATGTATATTTTTGTTGCCGACTGGGATTGAGTCTTTTACAAAATTACAGTTCATCAGCATGTTATAAACGGTTATAGAACAGTCTCGCGGGGGTTGTGTGTGTTATAGCCGGAGACAAATCAATAGATAGATATCTTGGCTAATGAGCGTAGGGAACGCTTAATTTCCAAGGTAAATAACCTATTGACGTCAGAACAAACCAGGAGATTGAAGACCGAGGCCTTGCGTCCTGGCATGTCAGGTGGGATGAATCCCCCACAGGTCGCTACACGCACGGTATATTTCCTATAGTATCGGATTTAGGACCGATTGCATGGGTCTCCCCCAATCGGTGTGCCACACATTTTCTCTCCGGGCATGTTGCCTTTTGGGCAAGTTTGGCTAGGTTTTAGTTTGTTTGGTGGATTCGAGTCAATGCCCGGATTGTGGGACTGATGATACAGTGGACTACGTCCTCTAAGTCTGTCTCCGATATGAGGTCGAACGTTCACGAGCTGTTACAGAACTTGAGAGAATACATTCCTTTCTAGATCTCCGTATTAATTAGATGATCAGCGAGGATTAGTCTATAGTGGCTGGTTTTCTTCGCGCCCTTTCCGTGTTTAGGTCTGGAGAGGGAGTTTAATCGAGGTACTCGATCGTGGTAGGACCCCGGGCTTTTAGATATAAATGTAGTTAGGGTTCTGGCCTAGGCATTGGATTGGTTGGAGGTAAGCGCATTAGCATCGTGCCACGGTTATATTGGTGTTTTATGTGATTCGGTTTCGGGCTCCCGCTGGTGTGGGTGGCCGCGCCGCCGGGGTACGGTAGCCCATGCAACCGGGGGCGTGGCTTCGTTCCGCCGGTGGCAGTCCTGATCGTGAATGTGTAATGTCACTCGAGACTCCATGATGAGACCGGGTGGTGGAACGGGGTTTGTCCCCAGCTTCTGTGCGGATCGGAATGAAGTTATGTTCCCCTTGTTAGGTGACCTAAATTGGTGGACTTATTTGGGTGAAGGTCTGAATTTCTATGTTGCGTAAGACATAATTTTGACGGATATAAATGTAGCACCGATTTACCTTTCACCTCATTCACTTTCTGAGGCATTCACAGTCACGAACTGTGCTGTCAAATCTGGACTAGGCACGGGGTTCGCGCTTCCGTGGTTTCGGTCATTTACTTTGAGGGAATCATGTTAGGTTGGATGTGAAGATGTCCGTTTGAGACCTTTGTTAAGGCAAAATTTGATTTGTATTTTACTGATGCAAATGTCTGCGGAGGCACACATTTGCACGAGGCCCGACAGAGAACTGGCTGATGACCGTGAGATGTAATCAGCTAGAGAGTCTAAAGACGTCCTCTGGTAAACCGCCTCAGGGCTCGGAACGGAGGTGGTGGTGTGGCGATCGGTAACGTTACAAGCTGGTGTCTTCCCCTTACGGGGTTGGAGTTCACCAGCATAAAAAGCAAATCCTATTTTCAGTCACTTTTTCAAAGTCGTCGCTAATGTTTGACTACATGTGGACAATGGTTATATCGCAGGGTAGAAGTGAATGAAATAGGAAATTTTCAGCTGTTAAATCGGGACATTTTGGCTAAGGTATGGGAGCATTGACAGAATCTTCCAGTTTAGGGTTCAAAGTTTGAGGTTTGTTCACACCTAGAAAAGACTTAGCGTGATCTAAAAATACGTACTAAATTTTTCCTCGGAATTTGGACCGAAGATTAAGTAATTTATGAGCGGAACGAAAAAAATATTATGAATTTTGTAATATTAGCGATGATGGTGTTAACAGTAAATTAGTAATATTTACAATCGTTTTTCGTAATGGTTAGATAACCTGAATTTTTAATCGCCTTACAGCTTGCAACTGCAGTTTAAATTATAAAATAAATAATTATCGGGCTAAATATGAGTGGATTTGGTTATATAATTTGTCATAATTTTATTTTTTTGAGTAATCTGAAACGAGATAAAAGTGATTTAAAAAACTGATACAACCACATTCCATCTGGAAGAATTAAACGCGAAGTGTTTCTTGTTATCTTCTTAACCGAGCCAAGTATGATGTTGTACAGAAATAGTTTTAATTTTATCAAAATCTAGCACTATAAGCAACTTCACTCTACCTCAGGGACCGGATATGTAACTACAATCAACACACTCAGATAAAGTAGAAGTGATTGGAGTGATAAAGGAATAGTGACTGGAGATTCTTGACCTCAGGTCACTTCCATTCGGAACAAATCTAAAGGAAAATGGTGAGAATATATAAATGAATATGCCCCTTACTGTTGAAAAGAAATGAATTAAACTTTACACATTGCTTTTACTCAGAAGCGGCAAGATGTAGATTTAACAAGAACGTCTATATATGAGTAAAATTCACGGAGTGTGTAAAGTCGAAAATATTAAGTAAAATTATATTTATTACGTTGAAGCAACTGAATAATTAATTATAAATTATGATTATTTTCTGAAACATTTTAAGTAATATTTCTTAATTACATCAACTTTATTACCTCTTTATTTGGTATTTTATTTCTTTCATTCATAGTAATTTACTTTTAAAATAAAAAGAAGTAAGAAAAACGAAGGTAGCTGGGTTTCAAAAAACTTTTCTGTTGGTGAAGTTGGTAAAACGTTGTTCTGCCATTTATGAGGCCAATTTCGCAGAAATCCCATTCGGTCATGAAGAATTCAAAACCTGGACGCAACTAAATATTTGACTACGTTCAGTCCTGGTGACGCAAACCTCATCAAATATACACGCAACGGTTGTCTTGACAGTATATCTATGTTTTATATATTTATTAACTTCAGTCTATATTAACTGTAAAGCAGGGGAAAAATATTTCTTGTTTTAGCGTTGAAATTAATTCATAAATTTAATAATTAATTTGTTTTAAAATAAATATTATAAAGAAATGAAGTTTACATCTTTAATTACAATAAAAAGGGGAAAAAGTATCAAATAAAGTTTTTATTTTAAAAAGTTATAAAAAAACATCTGATGTGGGCACATCCTTCCTTGTACTTTCTTGTACGCCTATTAAATTACATATACATTTTTTTTAAAATGAAAAGTACATAAAATTTTATTTCATTAATAACTTCTTATATTTTTTCATATTCTTTTTTTATTGTTATTACTGAATTATTATTTATTGTAATATTTTTTTTTATATCAGAGATTAATAATTATTAATAAATCAATATTTTAAAATAAAAAAATAAAAAAGTTAAAAAAAGCGAGAAGAAGTCAGATTTGAACCGATGTGCTTTTCCGTTTTAAGATCCAAATAATTCATTAATTAAACTTTTATTGTGCTATAACTCTGAAACCAATGAAAATAAGTACAACATACGATATATCGTTGAAAACCCTCAATGAGGGCTTATTACTGCAGTTAAGAAAAGTCAAAAATACAATTTTTTTTTGGATTTTGGCCTTTTTTGGACATTTTTGGTCAATTTCATTGCAATAAAATGGGAAGGTGCACATCTAGATGTTACAATAATCCTAAATTCAAAATTTCAACATCTTACGGCTTCGTTTTTTATTTACGCGAGATACATACGAACATACGTACGTACAGACGTCGAAACTAGTCAAAATAGATTCAGGGATGGTCAAAATGGATGTATCCGGTAAAATCTGAAAACCGAAATTTTTCGAAATCACAATACTTCCTATACTTCGCACAAAAAAGTAAAAAACAGCTCAAATATTACAATATTTCGTTTTTTATTTATTAAGGAGGAGATGTCTAGGATGAGGAAACCTAAAAATTTTGACACATGAATTTTATACTATCGTTAAGTACATTTAACAAAATTAATTCTAATGTTGTATTACACGTTTTATTAATAAATTGGGGACTAACTGATTTAGGGATCCTAAAGAGGGTTACGAGAGCTACACCATTAAAATACAAATTATTATAGGCGAATATAGATAGATTTAGTACATATAACTTGCATTTTGGCAAAGTAACTTGAGCAATTGATAATTGTTTGCGAAAGAAGGAGGGTACCTGTAACAGATGAATCTGCACTATTATGGAAGATGAATTCTTTACTATTAAATTAGTTGATGAATATAATCGTAGTACGACTGATATGATATCAAAAACAAATACACTTTATATTATTAACGTTATTGATGAATCACGAGATGCTGCAACATATGGGTAAACACCCCGTGGGAATATTATTCCGGTAGACGTTAACAGCTGTGGTGGCGAGTTGCATAATGTACAATTGGCAGTGGGTTCAAGAGTTAGTTAAGGCGTAAGAAATGGATTTCTGATGTATGTAAATTTTCACATTGATTTTTGTGTCTGTAAAAGTTTTTCAACATCATGCTACCACAACGAAAAGCAGCGGCGTCAATAGCAACAAGATCATGCTAAACAAGATCAACGGCAGTTTTTTTTTTTTATCATAATGTTAAATTACTAAATCCGTTTCAATTTCAGGAAATTTACTATCGTAAAGAGAATAATTTCATTAAACACGTTAAATTTAATAAAAATATTTAAAAAAAAGTTATAAAAAAGTGTCGTCACCTAATAAGAGACTTAAAATTATCTTCAATTCTTTTAGCTTCTAATTTTAATTTCAATAAAACAGAATTTCCCATGTATTGTTTTTGTTCGCTAGAAAGTTGAAATTATGGAAATTAGATTTTAAATTGTGACCTAAAAATAAAAATTACAGAAAATAAAAACTATTAATATCTATCACAAAATAACGTATTTTATATATCCCGTGTTTATATATCCTGAAACAAAACAATAAAACTAGTGCTGTCACCTAGCTAGTTTATGTACAGGATTGTGCGTGAACCCAGCTTGGTTGCGTGAATTAGAAATGTGGAGTTTTGTAGATGTAGACACAACTGTATGTATAGCCTATGTTGAATCTCTCTAACTTGGAACACGTGTAGAAGCTATCTGATCTGTTTTTGCATTTGATGCGTGTGTTTTACGATGAAAACAGCCATTTCAGCTTACAATACCAAAGCTGCACATCACAATGTGGTAATATTTTACAACAGGACAGATGAATAATAAAATATAGTACTATTGTAAAATATAAAACAACATAATGTCGGCCACTTATATTAATTTATTTTGCAACTTATCTTTTATTATTTTACTTATATAGTAAAATATTATAAATAGATGAACCGACACCGCGCAATAAAATAAAATAAATTTCAAAAAGCCGACATTGATGTACTTGACATCCAGGAGTTGGAGCTTAAAATTTAACCCTTGACCAATAATAAATTTTTAATTTAGTAATAATGCATCAGATTTACTATTTTCTAGCTTATTTAATAAACTATTTTCTTACCGAAAGAAAACCTAAACCTTTTATTTATTAAAACAATTAAAATTAGTGCAAAATCAATTAGGTCGTTTCTTTTTACATATCACGAAATATAGTATATACCTTGTCAAAATATAAACACAATTTTGTGTTACTTTCCCAAAAACCAATTTTTAAAAATAATTTTGCCTTATCTCTTTCATTAAGATGAGAACCGAACAAGTATAAAATACACGCCAAGGTATTTAAATATTAAAAAATTTATCTTTTGCTAAACACAATAACCGGGTAGGACCTAAGAATTATTACTCTTTAGTTATAAATAGATAATTTATTATTCTGATCGGTATAAAATAATACATTATATAGATTACGTCGTAATAAGATAAATTATAAATTTAAAAACATAAATTGTGGACAAAAGAAAAATCTGATTAATTATTTAAACATAAATAATTAATGTTCAGATAAATACATTAGATACAAAAAATTACTACAAAAAATTAACAATTCAGAGGGCGCTATTGAAAATTATTAATTTTTAAAATTTTTATTAAAAATCGGTTATATTTTTTTTAGGATGGATGTTACAAGTAACACGTACATTTGAACGAGATGAGAAAATTCATATTTCTTTATTACTTCCTTTTACGAATTAAAGGAAGTATTGTGATGCGAAAAATTTCGGTTTTCAGATTTCAAAGGAAATATCCATTTTGATCATCCCTAAATCCATTTTGACTACGTTCAGCGAGAAGTATGTACGTACGTATGTATCTCGCATAACTCAAAAATGACAAGCGGTAGGATGTTGAAATTTTGGATTTAGGACTGTTGCAAAATGTAGTTGTGCACCTCTCCGTTTGATTGCAATTGACTGGACCAAAAGTGTCCAAAAAAGCCCAAAACCCCCAAAAAAGTTGTATTTTGGACTTTTCTAAACTGCAGTAATAAGCCCTCATTGAGTACCTTTCGACGATATATATATATATATATAAATATCCAGATTTAAACTGAAACTAAAGTGATCTAAATTCATTACGCATCATGATGCGTACCACTTATAAGTGGTACTTATTTTCATCGGTTCCAGAGTTATAGCCAAATAAAATTTTAATTAAATGAAATATTTGGATCTTGCAAGGTACATCGGTTCGAATTTGAATTATCGTTTATTTTTTTAGCTTTTTTTTAATTTAAAGTATTGATTTATTAATCATTACTAACCTCTGATTGTAAAAAAAAATTACAATAAATAATAATTCAATAATAACAATAAAAAAAGAATATGAAAAAATATCAGAAGTTATTAAAGAAATAGAATTTTATGTACTTTTTATTTAAACAAAAATGTGTGTATGTAATTTAATAGGCGTACAAAGAAGTCATGTAGTGTCCACATAAGAGTTTTTAAATTATTATCACTGAAAAATTAATAGGCTGAATAATATTTGTAAAAGGTAATTTAATTGTATTTTAATAGATTTGTGGGTAAATTTTTCAGATCCTTCGGTAATTTATATAACGGCAACAGAATCATGAGGTCCTTTCTCTTAAGTATTGTATTGAGTTATACGTAAATAGTTACGTTGTTTGGTTTGAAAAAAGATGACGTTACTTTTTCAGTAAGTAAATAAGAGTTTTAGCAAAGATTGCAGGTTCATAAATATAAACACATGTATAAGTCAACATATTTAATTTTGTAAATAAATGATTCATACTTATGGCTATCGGATAATGATATGATAACCCATTTTTTTAACGTCCTGACTTTTTAAGAGAGCTGAAGCAGTGAAAATTATGCTTTAAACCTGGACATACGTAAGAAATATTTAATAATAATGATAAGCTTACCGTTTTATTAAAGAGCTTTAAAGCAAAACCGAACAGTTTAATTTTGTTATACGCAAATTAATTTTAACATCCCAAGAGAACTTGTCATCAAATATAACAACCACAAATTTCCCTTTATGAGCAACATTAACACTGTAATTATAATTAATAGAAATTCTACCTATGCGATCGGCAATGTTAAATCTGCGAAGCACAATGCAACGGATTTGTCCACAGCACGGGTCAGAAGACTTCCCTCAGGCATTCCGCGGTCAACATCTTAAAGTGAGAACCTAAATTTATCTTGTGCATACTTATCAAAAGATAAAATTTCAACTACTTTTTGTTGTCGGTAAGGAGGCTTTCCCAATACTAAGCAGCTCGTTTGATATCATAGCTTCTAAGTTATTTAATCAGTAAGAAACCTGGAACTAAATCAAACGTTTTACTAAGATTTCAGAAAATTTAAAAACGGAATCTTTTTATTATCTACGCAATTTAAAATATTTTATAAAAATTGAAAAATGGAACTGGTTGCTGACAAATCTTTCCTAAAAGTTTGTTGAATGGTTGTTAATACGTTATCATTTTCAAGAGATATAAAAGGTCAATTTTTTACAAATTTTTCAAATACTTTAAAAATGCAGAAAATAACGAAGTTAGCCTATAATTTTGTAAATTAAATGCCAATTCTTTCTTAAGGAGGGAATAATAATGTAAGAGAGAAACTTTTTTTTGTTGTAAAAAGATTCAGAAAAAAGTGTGTTTCGGCTGCAGAAAAAAGTTGTTAAGAGTGATAATGAAATTAAACTTAAGAGCCGTGTAGGGACGCCTTCTCGGAGCTGGGATTTCTGATTTTGCCCAGTCTTTATATCTTGAATGTTGTGGTGTATTGCCGTTCAAAATGCCCTTTAGTGCGGAACGGAGATCTTTACGATACCAGTGGCAGAGAAAACTTGCGTACCAACAGCACAGAACAGTGGCTTTGGAACGTTTGCCGTCACATGTTGGTGACAGATTTAGGCTCCCACAGGATTTCAAACAAATTCCCATTCTGAGTCGGTTCAAATTTTGACTAAAACTCCTTTTGGTATCTAAGGAGTTCTACTCTGTTGAATAATTCATGGATGGCCGCTGGTACAATTATTCAAAATTTTATAAGGACCGAGCTTGATGTCATAAAGATGTGAATTGTGCATGAATGATACGTTTTTTTTTGTTTGAATGGGGTGACTGAATGGGTAGAAAGGAATTTAAAATTAAAAAAAAAATTAATCATTTATTTCTGTAGACTTTTAATCACATATTTCCCTAGATATTGATTGTTGACGACTTTGATGCAATTTTTATTGTTTTTACACAATAATATAATTATTTATTTATTTATTAATTTTATAAGAGGATAGTCTGATTTTACCTTTTTTAAATTCTGGAGGAATTTCATCAATACTCAATATTTATTTTTTATACTTAAAATACAATTTCAATTTTCTTTGTATCACCAGGAAATAAAAATCCAGAACCATCAATATAGCCATTCAAGATGAATGGTTTTATTTGAAACGGATCAATATTATTGTTGTTTGAAATATAGAAAAATAAATTATTAAATTCCTCTGCAAATTGAAGGGAGAACAAGATAAAAGATAGTTGAGTCGATTTGTATTTAAGGTTTTAGTATCTCCGACAAGAAATATACATTTTTTTAAAAACTTGACTGGATAAACAACGTTAGAGGTTGAACCGTCTGATACTGATAAAAGTGTTATAAAAATTAGAAACGAGAGGGATACATATGAAGATTAGCAGGGATTAATATTTGGTTAAAGAAATATTAATTTTAATCATTTGATCGAAGGAGAAAACGTTAAAAAAGTCTCAAACTTTTATTTTGTTTCGAGCAAGATCAGATAATTGTTTTCACTCTGAAAAAAGGTTCACGCAGTAAAAGAAAACCAAAAATTTGTTACAATATATTGAAACAGTAATCAATTTAACAGAAATCTTGTGTTTTTTTAAATTATTTTTTCTTGTAAGGTAGAGAAGTATTAAACCATAAACATTTAATAAAAATTAAAAAAAAATTCCCCATCACATCTCATTTAGATAAAACGAAACACGAGTTTACGACCGCAGATTAAGCAACTAAAAACAATTTTACAGAAATTAAAATTTAAAAATCGTTTACCTACAATTTTTTTGTAATAACACAGGGTATTTCTAAATTAGTTAAAAGTAATCTTTAATAATTGAAAAAGTAAATAACTTACAGATGTGTACATCTAAAAATGATTTCGGTAATTGTGAGCCGGACGTCCTCAACTTTATTTTTGTTCAAATTGAAGAATGTTAAAAAATATGTTATATAATTAAAAAAAAATAAAAGTTTCAAAAGTTGGAACAGTGGAATTACCTTAGTATTCTTCCTTAGAATGTGTAATGACAGTAGCGTCAGGATGCAATTAAAGCTGTCTACTGGCATATATATATATATATATATATATGAAAATGAATTTGACTAAAACAAAAGTAATTTACAACAGATGGGCTGCTGCAGGAGAGATAGTAGTTGATGACAAGATCCTAGAGAATGTGGAAGAATACGTCTACCTAGGGCAGCTAATAAACACCAGATGGGACATCAGACCTGAAATTTTCCGGAGAATCAGGATGGGCTGGAAATCATCTGGAAGACATTCAAATCAACAGTGTTCAAATCTAACATGCCAGTAGTCTTGAAAAAGACCGTGTTTGATCAGTATGTTCTTCCGGTACTCGCCTACGGATGCAAGAACTGGACTTAAATGAGTTCGTGAAAGAAAAGCTTTGGACAGCAGAAAGAGACATGGAAAGGTCGATGCTAAGCTATACAAAGAGGGACGGGAAAAGAGCGGAAGACATAAGAGCCTGAGGCCATAACGAGAGTGCATGACAATGGGAACAGTGAAAGCTCTGAAATGGCAATGGACAAGGCACATCGCGAGAAGATGTGATGGAAGGTGGACAAAGGCGGTCCTTGAGTGGAGAGGCAGGCCACCAGACCGATGGAACAGAGGCATTAGAAGGGTGGCTGGAACCAAGTGGCAGAGGACGGCGCAGGACAGACAGGCATGGCGACAACTGATGTAGGCTTACTTGTCGAACTAGACTTGAAGAGGCTACATGTTGTAAAAGATTGAAATAGCTGTATAATAATAATTATATATATATATATATATTATTATTATTATTATTATATAAAAATGTAAATATACAAATTATATATTTATATATAATATATATATATATATATATATATATATATATATATATATATATATATATATATATATATATATATATATATGTGTGTGTAATTTGTATATTTAACGTTAATTAGACGAAGTTAGCGAGCGTAGGTTATGTTTAGTTAGGTTATATTGATACACTGCGCGATACGTCATACATGGAATCAATATAATCTAATCAAACACAACCTACTCTCGCTTCGCTCGCTAACTTCTTCTGAATAACGTTAAAAATAAAAATTATACACAATAAGTTATACGTATAGGTGATTTTATTTTTATATAAATAAACAATTGGATTTCAGAACGGGTCCCGTATAACCGATAAGTACTGATATTCTTTTTTTGGACACCCTGTAAATCGCAATTACTGTTTTGGATCTTTTTTCTCAAATCTATTTTAACAATTTTTTTCTCTTAATAATATAACACCTTGTAGAGATAGCTACACCAGCTATCACTCAAACCACCTTATTGCGTATAATACAAAAGTGTATTCTTCCCGGTACAATAATTTTTAGCGATTTCTGGAAGATATATAATTGTTTGCATCACGAGGGCTACCAACATTTAACGATGAACCACAAATTCAATTTCATACATTTGCCAAAAATAGGTGATAACAACGCTACTGCCATTACTTATTCTGAGGATAAATAATTTGATAATTTCATTTTTCCGACTTTTTAAACCTGTATTTTTATTAATTATATAACATATTTTTCAACTTCAATTTGAAAAAGATTAACGTTGAGGACGTTCAGCCTCACAATTAACATGATTTCTTACATACAGTATTTATTCATGATACATATATTTTTCTCATAAGCTAAAAAATACATACAAAAAACCTTAATTATGTCGATCTCGTTTGAGATGTTAGACCACAGTCAAAAACTCTTACACATCCTCATTCAATATTTTTAAAACCTAAATAGAAAAATTCTTTTAATAAATAAGATATAACACAAGATTTTATGACTGTATATATCTTGGATCACGAAGTTCTTTAGAACTTCGCCGGTAAGAGTCCGCAGAACTGGAAGGCACAGCGAAGTCAACCAATTATGTTTACAGTTCTAAACATAACTTAACTTAAAAGTGAAATGAAAATGGGGGAAAAAAAAAAAATAGCATGAAAACATTAAATTTCAGTTCAATTAGATTTGTAATAAATAATAAAAATAAAATACCTCTAATTTTGTTAGACAACGTTATTTTTCTCATTTGATGAACCGCGGGACTCGGAATGTGTCACGTTTTTTTCAAAGGACTTTTCGAATCGCGCCGCTAGACAGCAGTACTTGATAGTACTAGGTAGCATACAAAAACTTCATATTGTACTTTAAATAATAAAATTTAAAAGAAAATATGCTACATCTTGTTTTAATAGTAAATGCTCTTATGTAAATTAAAGTACTGAAGATGAAACAATTTTTTAATTCCCATCGCTTCTTTAAAAAAAATAAAAGTATTAGTTTACAAGAGATTATACTGGTTTTACTAAAAAAAGAATAAATAAAACAGAAATAAATTCGATTGGTAAAATTTGTATTCTACACTTAGAATTATTTGAACTAATTAATGAAGAAATAAAAAAAAAATCATTTAAATATAATATAAAAGTCCAAGGATACGACAAAAATCGAGGGTTTCACTTACAAAGTAATACGTGCAATATTACATCACGGATCTTCGATTCGGGAAGGTCATTATACTAGTTTTATTAAAAAAGGAAAACGTGGTATGAAGTGAATGATATGACTATCAACAAAAAAAATTGGCCAAGAAATTAAAAAAAAAAGAAAGTAAGTATATTTGTTTGTTTTAGAAAGGCAATAAATTTTAATAATAAATCCCTAAGAGAACAATCAGTAATTCATAAAAAAAATAAAAGAATAATCTAACAAAACGCGGTAATATCCATTGAAATTGTAAACCGTACGGTAAGAGTCTCGCAGATATTATTTCTGGATTTCAGTTAACCACACATCTCAGAAATGAGACTGTACAAGACTACACTTCACTTATACTCGTACATATCATCCTCTGAAGTAATACCTGACGGTGATTCCCGGAGGCTAAACAGGAAAACAAAAAAGCAAGATATTTCTTCCGCTCAAAAAAACAAAAATTTTTGTAATATAAATAAAACTTTTTTAACAAAATGATACCGATATCAAAAAATACATTATATTTCTATTGTCAAAATCTGTTATTAATATAAAATTTTGTTTAAAAAAAAAATACATGTTAAGTATATGTAACAGACAATACAATAATAGATAATAAAAATGTTTAAGCGTTCCATATAATAAGCACAAAGTAGAAAAAAGTTTAATGCACATCACATTTACAGAAGTAATATAATTCTTGTGATTATCCGTTGTTAAATAAATGAAATCGGGCCGGCAAGAGTTTTGTAACAAATTTTTCTTTTTTTTGCTTATTTTATAGAACACGTAAACATTGTTTATTATCTATTATTATATATCTATTGTCTATTACATATATTTAATATAAAAAAAATTCTAAATTAATATCAGATTTTGGTAATAGAAATGTAGTGCCTTAATTTTGTTGATATCGGTATCATTTCGTTAAAAAGTTTTATTTATATTAAAGAAATTTGTATTTTTTGAGCGGAAGAAATCGTATCTGCGAGACTCTTACCGTACGGTTTACAATTTTATTGTAATTTTTTTGGGTTACATTTACACAAACACGTAAATGAAGAATACTCAGATTAAACTCAAATAAAATGACTAAAAATTTAATATCTTTATTAGCTTCATGAATGAAAATATAAATTATCCATCAAAATCTATTTCTAATTATTTAAAATAATTAACAGAATTTAACATAAATCATCCAGTTATTTTACACATCGAGCAATTTCTACATTAAAACGATTAAAAATTTGCCCTTAAATTCCTTCAAAACGGGGAAAACAGGATCGTAATATATAAATAAAAATATTAAACAGATACCCCACAAAGAAGCAGAATAAAAAAAAATTAGTTTTATGAGAAGAAAAATAATTGAATCTCATGAAAATTTAACAATGACATTGAGAAAATTGAAATGCAAAGTATCAACGACTTGTTTTAATAAATTTGATAACAAAATAATACAATTTTGTTTATGCTCATCAATATATTATTTGTTAAATAAACAATTAACTTATTAATTTTTTTTATTAAAGACGAGGTTGCTTTAGGACATCATCCAGACATGTTTCCAAAAATAAAAAAGTTTATTAAATAGACAAACCTAAATATTCATCTTTCATAAAAATCTTTACACTAATATTTTAGTATTTTTGGTCTCAAAGATTTAAAAAGCAAATATTAAAAAAAAAAACTTCTTGATCTGGGAATATTTTTAAGTGTGGTAACTTTTCCTTTCGTTTCCATTTACAACAGAGTAATATATAAAAAAAACAATCAAAATTGTAAAATAAATAAAATATTTGACATGTTGAATTAAAAAAAATATATATATAATAATAAAAATATCGATTGATAAACATCTATCAGTAAAAAAAAAAACTCGTAAATATTTATACAACGTTAAAATAAAATAACTGGAGTACCGAATAAACAATATAACTGAAACGTTGTTGTGTTAACAAAGTAACAGATGCGTACCATTGGAGTTAATATTGGAAAAAATCTGCCTAACAGAATAGAAGTGTTTAGTATCTATCTATGTAGAGGCAAAGTAATAATAAAATGAAGTAACCGACAGGAGAAGGGTGACGTCATGCAGTAGCAGCTTCGGTCAACAAACAGGTCGAGACGTGCAGTCTGCGGCTGTAGTTGGTTACGTTGGAGTGGGGGTTCTCACTAACAGTTATACTACCACCATCAAACTCGTTACTATTCTTATGTTACATGATCTTTTATATACGTACACACATTATATTTTACATCCTAGCCCATATAACGTATAAAATATGTTATTTTATATCGTAACTTTTACATCATTTGTTTGATATATTACCTCTTACCGTACGATTACTTTTTTTTTTTGTTAGTTAGCCATTTAAAGTTTTGTTACAGAACTTTCATTCCCTTCAAATTAATATGTTAAAATATTTCATTATTATAAGTTAAACCATAGGTTATGATAGATTATAAATAACATAAGACAAAAAATATAATTAGGTATACCAAATAAATTCAAGAACTAGATAAAATATTCAGTCGATTGTTCTAATACGTAAATCACCTGTACATATATTGTTTTAAATATAATGCTTCAGAAGTACATTAAACTAAAAAACTTATTCCTTTAAAAATATAATTCGAAACAAAAAAAATAATCTGTTCTTAATCGATAAATTATTTGTGAAAATAATTACAAAACGGAAAAAAAATATTAGAATTGAAATGATGTAAGACAACTTGTTATTTCTATGATTAATTTATCTAAGTATGAAAATAATAATGAAGAAAACCCTTATAAATTATTCCAAAAATTTAAATCTAAAAAAAAAAAATTATAAACTTACTTTTTAAGTGATGAACATGACTGTCGTTTAAAGACAAATTGTTTGAAATTAACTTACCTATGTTGAATACATTCCATTTCGTAGATTAAATACTGCAAACAAATAAACACTTTTATTATTTAAAAATGAAAACAAAATTAATTAAATATCGAATCGGTTAATTTGAAAATAATAAGATTAAATAAGGAATACGTATTCTTACCTCCACTGTCAAAGCTAACCAAACATCTTGAAACCGTTAAATTATACACACTAACGCAGCCAAATATGAACTAATAAATTACTAGTTTCATTATTGCCCTCTTCCGGCCAAATAAGAAACTATTTTAAATCGACGTTGTAAAGATGATTATTTGTTAATTTAAAGGTTATTAACAGTACAATTTATTTTTAATATCCGTTTGAGTTTGTTAATTTAATACATTATCTTTCGGCTTAAAAATAAATACAATTTAATTTAGAAAATATTTACAATTATTTAAAATTATTTACAATTATTCAAAAATTTATGTTTATTATTTCCACCTTTAAACAAAAAAAAAATCTATTATGATAAACTACTATTATGAATGCTATTACTTTTTATTTTGGGAAAAAAATACTTTCGCGTTATCATCGCCAAGGTTCAAAAACAAACAAAAAAGCCCTTCTCGGATATTAAAATATTAATAAAATAAGGTTAAAACTAAAATAATAAAAGAAAGTAATCATTAGCGTAAAATATATAACACGAATAACAAAATAAAATTTATAGTTAATTATCATTAAATATTACTAAATAAAATTGATTCTTCTTAGAAGTAATAATGCCCGGTCTAGTACATTCTTATCATCATTTCCTATAATGCGCCGTATGTCCCTCAGCAATTTAAATTTGCGAAGTAAGGTCGCATAACGTATGCAGTACCCAAGTATGCGTCGAACAATCAAGCGGCAGTAGCATGATACGCATAGTAGTGCGTTTACTGTCAACATCAGATATACGTGAGTATAGCTCTGGTGTGCCTTAATCGAAATCGGCACAAGACAACTTCCTCTCGGTGAACTTTTCTGCGTGAAGAATCCCATGGTGACATCGTATCTTTTATGTGTCAGAATTTATTGTCTGTTGTAGCAGTCCAGTCTCCTTGTCATCTTGTCAGAAGTGTATGTTTAATGGAATTAATAAATGGCTAGTTGTAACTCCAGTGGCGAAAGACTGTTGGCTACACGCATCTTCAGCAGCAAAATCAACGCTTTCGTTACCTAGGATTTCCACATGGAAAATTCTTTTTCCCAACCAGGATTCTTTAATTCGGTAAAGAAAATGCTTTGAGTTGGATCAATACGTACATTCAAAAGGATCTATTTCGATGATTCTTTATTTCATATTATTTTACAGAAGTCAGTCAGGTGTTCGTCCAGATAACTTAAGAAAGTATCTTATAAAAAAGGCAGTGTCTGTACAGACAAACTGAGAGTAATGTTTTGTGTTATCATAATTGTCTGGTACTAGATTGTTTTTGCAAATGTTTTGTATATATTGCCTTAATCGTTTTGACAAAGTGATATTTAAAGAATTTTCGCGTTTAAGTGTAAAACTTAGGATAAAAACTAATTCATTTATCCTCATTACATCAAGCCTTAACTCATGTTCAGTGATAGTTTCTTTATATCATTTCTCTCCTTTACAATGTTTACTTGGTCAGAATCTTAATTCTCTTGCCTTGCGTTTTTACCCACATTTCTTTTAGTTGAGAAGCGTTTTGTGGGTCTTTAATTCTTTAAACTGAAATAAAATTAAAAAATATAAAATACAATTTTCAAATAAAGTAGAACTGATTTTAAAAAATTCAATTATTTCCAATTCTTTATATTAAATATCTTTTTTTAAAGTTTGTTTTTTACCCTGTTTAGCTTCCGGAAATTACCATTCATGTATTATTTCAAAGGATGAATGAGGATGATATGTATGAGTGTAAATGAAGTGTAGTCTTGTACAGTCTCAGTTCGACTATTCCTGAGATGTGCGGTTAATTGAAACCCAACCACCAAAGAACACCGGTATCCACGATCTTGTATTCAAATCCGTATATATTTTTGAAGTTTACGTCAAATGAAAGTCTACGCCACACGCGCCGGCTTTCGTGGCGCGTATGGTAGTGTATCGGCCTTTCATCAGAGATCCTGGGTTTGAATCCCTGTCAGGCATGGCATTTATGATACGCTACAAAAATTACATTTAATATTCCTCCGCGCAAGTTTCGAGTTTCTGTAGTGAATTTCATCAAGCAAAAAAAAAAAAAAGTCAGTAAGTTTGCTGATAACGTAAGTAATAAAGCAATCTTTACGAAAATTTTAATTATCTCTGCAAGTATTATCTAGAAAAGACTTATTAAAAAACTTAATAAATATTTCTTGTGAGTTTTTAAAAAAATTAATTAAATTATAATTTCTTTTTTTTTTTTGTCTTCAGTCATTTGACTGGTTTGATGCAGCTCTCCAAGATTCCCTATCTAGTGCTAGTCATTTCATTTCAGTGTACCCTCTACATCCTACATCCCTGACAATTTGTTTTACATATTCTAAACGTGGCCTGCCTACACAATATTTTCCTTCTACCTGTCCTTCCAATATTAAAGCGACTATTCCAGGATGCCTTAGTATGTGGCCTATAAGTCTGTCTCTTCTTTTAACTATATTTTTCCAAATGCTTCTTTCTTCATCTATTTGTCGCAATACCTCTTCATTTGTCACTTTATCCACCCATCTGATTTTTAACATTCTCCTATAGCACCACATTTCAAAAGCTTCTAATCTTTTCTTCTTAGATACTCTGATCGTCCAAGTTTCACTTCTATATAAAGCGACACTCCAAACATACACTTTCAAAAATATTTTCCTGACATGTAAATTAATTTTTGATGTAAACAAATTATATTTCTTACTGAAGGCTCGTTTCGCTTGTGCTATTCGGCATTTAATATCGCTCCTGCTTCGTCCATCTTTAGTAATTCTACTTCCCAAATAACAAAATTCTTCTACCTCCATAATCTTTTCTCCTCCTATTTTCACATTCATTTGTCCATCTTTGTTATTTCTAATACATTTCATTACTTTTGCTTTGTATTTGCTTATTTTCATGCGATAGTTCTTGCGTAGGACTTCATCTATGCCACTCATTGTTTCTTCTAAATCCTTTTTACTCTCGGCTAGAATTACTATATCATCAGCAAATCATAGCATCTTTATCTTTTCACCTTGTACTGTTACTCTGAATCTAAATTGTTCTTTAACATCATTAACTGCTAGATCCAAATCTAGCAGTTCTTTTTAAAGATTAAAAAGTAACGGAGATAGGGAACATCCTTGTCGGACTCCCTTTCTTATTACGGCTTCTTTCTTATGTTCTTCAATTATTACTGTTGCTGTTTAGTTCCTGTACATGTTAGCAATTGTTCTTCTATCTCTGCATTTGAACCCTAACTTTTTTAAAATGCTGAACATTTTATTCCAGTCTACGTTATCTAATGCCTTTTCTAGGTCTATAAACGCCAAGTATGTTGGTTTGTTTTTCTTTAATTATAATTATAATTAGTTTGAAAATAATATCCGTACTAGTGTTAAACGGAATTGCTTCTATGCCTCTTGGCTAAGATCAAAATGTAGTGTTAAACGGAAATATAAAAACGGTTGAAGTCTAATTTTAATAATCATTAAATTCAAATTACAGCATATGGTTATGAAAATGCGTTTTTACTCGTATAATAATAGCATTATTAGTTTCATAGTGATATGTTTCAATTAACGTTTTTATATTAAAAAAAGAGGAGAAGTAAGAATTAACCTAGTAAAAATCGCATTCCGGGATCAAAAACAGAACATATGAATTGTCACTAGTCTTTGCTTCTCACCCGATACCGAAAAGATTAAGGTACAATGTCTTATCATGTGGTCGGATGATTATCATTTCATATATAATAAACTAGTTTATTTTGGATTAAAAATATTGCTGTATAACTTTAATAAAACTGTTTTATAACTTTCCAATTTTCCAAAACATGGGAATGTACTCATTTTGAAAACATTACACAGTTAATTTCGCAACAAACTTTATTATTTTTGTTGTAGAATGTGTGTGAACTAATGCCATTTATTTTATATTTATTTCAGTTACTATAGAGTAATGTTCGCTGGAACGTTATTCTGATTATGATTTTGTTTTATCCGTCCTTATTTTTTTTGAAGCGGAGAGTAAAGCGAAAACAATGAATTCCAATCCTTAGCACAAACGGTAAAAAACATTTTCTGCCAGAAAAAAATACAGATGTTAAACTTGAAACAATATGTGTGGCTCCAACAAGATCGGGCTGCAGCTCGCACTGTCAGAAATTCCATCAACATCCTACGGGGATTTCCTGGTCATTTGATTTCCAGGTTGAAATGTGCCTTGACTTCCTCGATCTCCCGCTCTCAGTATGTTCGACTTCTTTCTATGAGGATATTTAAAAGAGCGAATTTACGTCGAAAAATCCTGTTCATAAAGACAGCTACACGTAGAGAGGTGCAGCAGATCACTCAAAAGACATTGGAACGCGTTTAGGGCAGCTTCCTCTCTCGAATTGAAAATTAAGTTATTGAATATGGACTGCTTTCAGATGTGATTTTTTCTACGTCACACAGATAGTATTTCTTCTCGCACAAATTTAAAGCGATGTAATAAATTTTGATGTACTACTGTAGTAGTACAATCAAAAATGAATATACTCCTCTGTGTTACTGTATATAACAAAGTTTTGAAAGTTTTATTACAAGGGAGATGGAAGGCTTAATTATTAAGTCAATGAATATAATGTAATTTTTTTGTAAATTGACAGCGTGAGTATTTGATATAAAAGTATTTTTATTCAAGAGACACCAGCTAACTCCTAAACACTGCACGAGTGAAACAGCAAGCACTGCTGTGATTTTAAAGGTGCCGCGATTTTGTTTGAGTTTTAAGCTAACATCATTTTACACCGACTTATAAAATAAATATAGCTACGGGTATTATTATTATTATTATTACCATTATTTTTATTACGTTTTGCGGTTATAGTTTTATTTTGAGAAATTTAATTACTTAGATTTACAGTTTCTTAGATGTTTACTCAAGGGACTTCTTTACTTTTTATTTTGTATCCATATTTATATTTACCCGTAGCTAGTTGCTTTAATACGGATTTGAATATTAGTCAGTAGATACCGGTGTTCTTTGGTAGTTTGGGTTCAATTTACAACACGACTCAGAAATGGTTGGTCTGACTCTATACAAGACAACTACACCTCATTTATGTATCATCATACCCTCATTTCATCAGGCCATGAGGGAGATCGCTTATTGTTCACTAGTTCTAACATATTTCAACGTACACATTTGGAAAATAAAAAATAAATTTACATTTACCCGTTTAATTTATATTTAAACGTAATGCTACAAATACATTAAAGTTATGTGTAATTACTTTAGTTCAAAATTTATACAGGTCGTGTATTACAAATATAAAAAAACAATTAAGGTACCAGAAATCACTATTTTCAGAATCATTCATTACATTGAAAATACATATTTTTAAATTGGTTCCTTCATAATAGCGAATAATTGTGCATTACACAATGAAATATGAACGAACCGGTTGCGACAAATGAAAAAATTCTCATAAGCTAAATCCTACACAGATTTCACGTAACTTCACAATCACTAACACGGAACTTGCCCGAATAATCTAATACTGATTAGTTCAGAAAAATCAAGTTAAACTGATTTCTAACCGATTAGAAGTGCATATACTTTTACAGTGGAAAAAATATAGGCAATTATATACACACACACACACAATACAGCTATCTAAAAAAAAATCACAATGGCAATTAACATTTATCATCCTTTGTGATTGCATAAGAATGAATAGGTTATGAAAGATTAGCAATGAAAGAAGTGATCAAGTAGAATACACTAAATTTTAACCGATAACAAAAGATCCATTCCGACTTTCAAATTTGGACCAATTACAGTTCTGAACACTGTTAACATCATACCTCCGTCATAAAATTCTCAATTATATCATTAATTAGAATTGTGATAATAAATATTCAGAGATCAGCCAGTTATCACAATCATTGTTAAACCCGTTAAGATTTCGGGTACTGTACTGATCAAACGTTTGCTCTGAAGAAATTACTAAATTCATTCTTTGTGATCTGTCAATGGCTGCTCTCAACGTGTTCTTGTCCTGTGCAAGCGATTTTATTTTCGTATATTTTTCTCTTTCTACAATCCCACCAATCAACTGAAATCTTCTTCTTCCCCTTCCTCTCTTTCCATTTGCCAATCCTTCAACTGCATCTATTAGTAAGCACTTTTTTCTCATGCACTGTTCTAGCCAGTTACTTTTCCTGCCTACAACGGTATTTGTCATATTTCCTCTCCTCCTCTACTCTTCTTAATACCTTCTCATTTGTTACTATATCCTGCCAACAGAGGTTTACCATTTTATGTCACACCCACATCCCAAACACCTCAGTTCTTCGTTTGTCTTCCTTTCTTAAAGTCCACGTTTCTGCACCATAAAGTATAACACCCCAAATAAAACATCTTGCCAATCTCTTCCTCAGATATAAATTTAATTTCCCATATAGCAAATTCCTTTTCCAACTAAATACCTCCTTACCCGTTGTTATTCTCCTTTTGATTTCTGTGGTACTGTCAACATCTTTCTTTATGAGACTACCCAAGTTCTTAAATTTCACCATCTGCTCTAGCATCTCAATCCCAATTCTTTTATTAATATTTTCATCTTTGCCATCTAATACTGTAAATTTTATTTTCTTTTTAGTAATTTTCATCCCTAGATTTTTACAAGCCGTATTGAGATAGTTACGCATTTTATTTAACTTTGTAACACTTAGTGCCAGCACCATGTCATCAGCAAATCGTATACATTCTATTCTTCTACCGCCTATTGCCACTCCTCTATTACCTTTCAAACTATTGTGGATGGTTTCTTCTAGATAAAGATTGAATAATATAGGTGACATGCAGCATCCTTGACGTACTCCCCTTCCTATTTTTATCTTTTGCGTTGACTCACTTCCTATTCTTACTTTTATTTTCTGGTTCATGTACAACTTTTTCATAAGTCTTTCCCGTCAATTCCTTTCTTTTTTAAAAATTACCACTAATTTATTCCATTTCACTTTATCAAAAGCTTTCTAAAGGTCTACAAACGCAACATATACTCATCTTCTCTTTTCTATATATCTTTTCCCAGTAATTCGAAGCAGTCCAATGGCATCCCTAGGTCAAGCTCCCCTTCCAAAACCATATTGTTCTTCTGAAATATTTTAATCCATTTTATTGTTCCATTTTATCCTGTTCAGAATTATTAGTAAGACTTTTTCTGCATGCGAAACTTGACTAATAGTAAATTTCTTTGATAATGGCACCATTATTATATCCAGAAAATCTTTAGGCCATCTACCCTCATCATATATTTTATTGTACAGATCCAACAATAGAATTTCCCCATTTTTTCCATAAGTTTAAAAACTCAATCGGCAATTCATCACATTCTCCAGCTTTCATGGCCATACTTCGCATTTTAATGTATTATAATCCGTGTGATTATCATGAGCTTTTGTCTCTTATTCTATTCCTAGATCTATTCTTCTTGGCCTATCATTCAGTGCGTATAAATCCATGATGTACTCTTCCCATATCTTTTTCACGACATTTCTCTCAATTACTATGTCCTTGTTCTTTGACTCAATCTGATACACTGCAAAACTTGTTCCTTTTTTCTTGAATAACATTTCGGCAGCTTATTTTTACAGTAGATCGTATCTCCGCTCTTTTTCTTGTTTTTCTGTCGCAGCACCCTTTTCCTCTAACCGCTTTTCTCTTATTACCTCAGTTCTTTTTTTTAATTCATTATTAATATTTCTATAGATTCTTTTACCTTCCTCTGTCCAACAATTTTTCCATTTTCTTCATTCATTAATTTTTTTATAATTTCTTCACTGACCCACTCCTTCCGTATTCTTAAATTACAATACGCTGACATTTTTTATTAATTGAACAGGTTTTAATTTTTATTTATTATTTTCACAAGCATAGTTTTATTAAACACATGGAAACCCAAGAATTAAAGCTCCCCGTCTAGGCGAGAAGGGTGAGCGAAATGAGTCCTGACCTGATAAATATCCCCTGACCGCGAGGGGAAATGCCAGTAATCATATAGAGTGGGCGAAGCCGCGACGGAATGTTTTATATATATATATATATTTATTGATTCAAGAAGAAAGTTACAAACCTTCAGAACATGTTCTACAGGTACTCTATAAACATAGATTCGAAAACGCTTCGTTATCGAGTGTCGGTTGGGGTTTCAAAAAATACAGTGTTAGGAGCTATGTTTTTTTAATTTTTCATATAAAAGCACCAAATTTACCCATTTATTTGGCTTCCAAGAAAGTGTGGCTTAATTTTACCGAAAGTGCAAAATAAGGTCGAATTCTTTTCCTAGCCAACATTGCTTACGAAGCGTTTCTTAACCTACATTTATATATGAAGTTTCTACTTTATTTTTACCATTTCTAAAGTTTGTTACATTCTTCGTAAATCACTTTTTGTATAAACTCTCAGTTTTTTTGTACGTAATTTTTATATTCGAAACAATATTATTGAATATTTAATTACCAAATCAAGATTGTAAATTATTATTTAATGTAAAATATAATATGAACAGAGATTTGAGTAAGAATGTAATAAGATAAAGCTAATTTGGCCTACATGCCTTTGATTTGTAACATAGAAATCAACGTTAAAGCGTGCAAGAATACAAGGTTAACTATAATTAATAAGATCATTAAGACGTTTCACAGGATAAGACTTGACGGGGATATTAGCTTATCAGGTTATTTGCTGTCTCTCTTACTCCGTCGTTCTGTCTTTCTCCTGTACTCGGCACGGCAGAGAGCTGACACCCCGTTGATTTACCCTGTGTAATGTAATAAGATGAAAGGCTCCTCTGTATAAAATACCTTCTATTCTATATATTAAGCTTTCTACAATTAATAAGGGTGAGCTAAAAGGAAGGATAGGCCGTTCAAGTTATACAGAATAGACAGTGATATATTTATTATTCTCTTTAACAAAGATGGTATATCAAGAGCTCGTGTATAAATAAATATAACAATAGAGTACTTACACGAGCTCGTACCATGTGCGAGTATAAATTCACGCACGCACAGTGCCTTGTATATAGCCATGTAGACTCAAAATTAATGCAATATCTCTTATCATATCCCAGCCACTTGCTCGGTATTCCTTAATTAAACGCAGACAATGAACGTATTGATGCGAGTCAGTCAAAAGATCATCTTTTGTTAAAAGCGATGGCCGATATCAATTTATTGATATCCTTTCAAATATTAAAATAAATAATTTATTTATATTAATAGTGTTATATAATGGTTGGTAATATATATGAAAAATAAAGGCAGCATTGCGTCATGCTGCAATAACTGTAGTAAATTCATATTACATCCAAAAAAGTTGTAATAGTTATCTGGCATATTATTTATTCTCGTGAAGTTGGAAAATAATAATACATGAAAAAAATTACATACGATTTCTTTTTTAGGGTAAAGGTAATTTATAATGAAGTTTTGTTTCAAAATTATCATTATATGTTTAAATAAACCGAAGATAAATTAAAAAAAAAAAAAAAAAAAAACTTAATTTAAAGCAACGCATGATAGTATTTTAGTAGCACTTAAAATAAAAAAATAATATTTTTTAATGTTTGATAATTATAATAATATTAATAGTATTCGTATTAGTAAATTCCTTAGCAAAAATTAAACAATTTAAATCTGTAAATAATCCTAACCATTTATTTATTCTGTATTTACGAAAGTTTTATTTAAAAAAATATAAAATGTAATATTACATTGCAGTGAATAAGCAGATACATAGAAGTAATTCTGTGATTGATAACTACGATAAAAATTGATAACTGGTATATTCAAAAATGTTTAATTTATTAATGCCATAGTGATGAATAATATGTTCGACTCATATATATAATTTACCGCCTGGAATAATGTAATGAATATGAGAGATTAATTTTGTAGCGATTTATAAAATCAAATCCAGTCCGGGATTCAAACCCAGAACTCTTCAAATTAAGTGCAAAAATGTTACTGCTTAACAAGATTTTTTAAATGACTCGGTAAATTACTAAAAACAGCAATGGAAGCACAATAAAGAGTTTTTCTCGTAAATGATGAAGTATTTCTGTGTACTTACTCAAAAAAGGTTCTGTTCTGTAATTTCATATCGGTGAATATTTTTAAGTTTTAATAATAAGTGACTTTTATTTTTAATAAAGTTTGCACATTCATAAATATCAATAAAAGAATAAGTTAAAATTTCTAAGTTTTGAAATATCACTCTACTTTGTTCATACTTAAGGACATCAAACAATGTTGTTGACGGGTCATTTTAGATAGATTTCATAAGAAAACTACCTATTGTGATGAGTACCATGATTCGACTTTCGGAAAATTTCGACATATCTTCGCGGTTCACATCCCCCAGACCCCAAAACATCCGTCAGCTGAAAAGTTTATATATATTTCACTTTCTTGTGGACACAATAACTGCCGTAATTTAGAGCCAATCACTTTCAAATTGTTCGTTAAAAATAACTCTTCCCAAAATCTCGGTAAAGTTCATTAACGACCAAAATTGGATTGAGGGGGATCGAAATGGTGGGAGGGCTTTTCGAAAAAACCAAATATCGCTATAACTTTCTTACTAAGTAAAATATCGAATTCGTTTAAAGTTCCTACTATTTTTTGGATAAGGGCCTAAAACTTACCCAAGTAAATTTTTTTATATCACCAATGATTGCTCCCTTAATATATCGAATCGGTTTAAAGTGGTCGTTAGTCCTTCAAAAACCTTTGAAACCTAAAAGTTTTGTCTGAAACAATTTTTGATATGAGAAACTCCGGCAAGGGATGGACCAGAATGTTGTTGGAGTTGTAAGAAGATGGGGCTTGTCGTATGTTAAACATGTGAAACATTTTTTCACATGCAACCAAGGTCGTATTGAATAAATTTGAAGTTTTTTTTAACTTTCAGGTGGAAATCTTTTTTATCCCCTACTTAGCACCGGTGAAATCTACCTCCTCTTTCCGGCGTACCGAAAGGGATTTTTTAACTTGAAAACTCGCTTTGATTTTTTGAGTGAAAGATCCAATGGAGATAATATTTTACCAGACGGGTATTTAGGTATTTAGCAAAATAAATTATGACAGCTTGGCGTCTTCTTAAGGCACTACAAAGAGAAAACATAATGACGCCATTGAATTTTTGGAAAGATTTATCAGAAGGTATGGTGATACAGAGGTAGTAGTGGGTCATTTCTCGATAAAAGTGTCTGAAACTATTTTTTTTTCATACTTGTGTATTGAGTAATATTCCGGGAGAAAAAAGAAACCACTGTTCTCAAATATTTCAAAATTAACATCAACCAGTGTTAGTTGGTACTTTAATAAAAAACTTTCAACGATCTTAACTTTTGCTAATTCTGTTTGCAATTAGAGGAAAGTTATGCTATTTTTGTCGCTTTTTTACTTCCTTGTATGAAGTAAAAGAAGTATTTTGATCGCAAAAAATTTCGGTTTCCAGATTTCAACGGAAACATCCATTTTGACCATCTCTAAATCAATTTTGACTAGTCATTCGACGTGACATCTGTACGTATACGTACGTATGAATTTATCTCGCATAACTGAAAAACGATTAGCCGTAGGATGTTGAAATTTTGGATTTACGACTCTTGTAACATCTAGTTGTGCACCTCCACTTTTGATTGCAATCGACTGAACCAAAAGTATCCAAAAAGGCCAAAATCCCCCAAAAAATAGATTTTGGACTTTTTTCTTAACTGCAGCAATAAACACTGGAAGCTTTTCAACGATACATCATAAGTTATTTACTTCCGTTGGTTCCAAAGTTATAGCCAACTGAAATTTTAATAAACGAAATATTTTTATTTTACAATTTGCACATCGGTTCGAATCGGACTTGATCTCCTTTTTTTAACTTTTTTTTTTTTAAATTTAAATATATTTATTTATTAATAATTATTAACCTCAGATTGTAAAAAAATAACGATAAATAAAAATTCAGTAATAACAATAAAAAATAAAATATGAAAAAAAGCCCAGAAATTATTAATGAAATAAAATTTTATGCACTTTACATTTTAACAAAATGTGTATATGTAATTTTAAAGGCGTTCAAGGAACTCATCTGTTGTCCACATCAGATTCTTCAACATTATATTAAGCTTAATAGTGTATAAATTTAAAAAAATGTAAAAAAAAATTTTTAACAAATAATTTGTGATTTAAAATTTAACTAAAGATTTACAAAAAAAAAAAAAATAAATAAATTCACAACTGAAATTTTATAAGACGGTTTCTTGAGAAATTTTTTATCTTTACATTCCGCTATGGCTGATTTATCTTATTGCTCTTCTGGTAAACTATTATGAAGACAGTAAGAAGAATGAACCCTCCGCAATAAAATTTTAGTGTCCTACAAATGTTTAAATTTTTAAAACATTATAACATTTTTTGTTATATTTAACATAACCAATAATCTGGAGGAAGAAATTTTTTTTCAAAATTTAAAACCGAATATCCTTCAATGTTTGAAATTTAATCGTGATTTTTATAAAGCAAATTAAATTTGAAATCTAAAATTAATTAATTTAGCCTTTATGAATCTTTCTCAGTTTGATCTTTTGATATAATATATCCAGATTAAATGTAGTTTTAGAATCATTATGAATTCTATACATTCCTTATTATAATACAATGAAATGTTAAATTAATTTCTATTAAAATATGCACTATAATATTATTTACGATTTCACCACCTTGCAGCATCTTTCCCTTTTATCTAGAAAGTTCTGGATTTGAATCCTAATCAGGCTTAGCATTTTTCACTCGCAAAAAACCTTCATTTTCATCAGCGTCTGTGATCGGGTGGTTATCATATAGTTGTTTAAAAGAGGAAATAAATATTATATAAAGTATAAGTAACATAACGTTAAATTTTGAGCTTGAACAAATAACAAATTTCTTGCCACAAAGTGCATCAGATTAGCTTTTAACAAAATTTTAATAAAATTCCACCCTCTACTCAAAAGTATTACTTCAGTATCTTCGATGTCAGAACTGACCCACCGGGTTGGTCTAGTGATGAATGCGTCTTTCCAAATCAGCTGATTTTGAAGTCGAGAGTTCCAGCGTTCAAGTCCTAGTAACGGCAATTACTTTTATACGGATTAGAATACTAGATCATAGATACCGGTGTTCTTTGGTGTTGGATTTCAATTATCCACACATCTCAGGAATAATCGAACTATTTTTTTCACGTCGGAAGTGGGAAAATTTGCCTAAACCAAACACGTCCAGTATCCCGTACAGACTGGGTGTGTATCTGGAACTAATTCCCGGAGGCTAAACAAGAAAAGAAAGAAAGATGTCAGAACTAAATTCAAATGGCATAATTCCTTATATATAGAAGGTAATGTGACAAATTTTATAAGTTACCTAAATTATATAAAAAGATTTAGTCGTTTTAAACACTAGATAAGCACCTAGTCTTATGCACTACGTAATACATAAATATGGAAAAATAGAATTTTTTAACAAAAAAAATTACATAGGTCCCGCGTTTTATGGTCACTAGAGCTTTAACATCTAAAAATCTCGGAGGTTATTTTTTGACTGGAAGTAATACTTTCCTTCTGTTATATATAATAGTCAAAAAAATAAAATTTGTGTATGTTGTATATTTAAGGATATTTAATTACTTTATATTAAAATGCAGTATGAGAGAGGAAATTTCAAAAATGTAAAATTCCAATACTCACTAGAAATACAATAAGTTATTCGTAATACTTGGTAATACCTTTAGTTATTGTGTGTTTGCCAAAAAACACGTTCATTTTAGATGAATGGGTATGTATTCCACAATTTTTCTGGGGTTTTTTATTCCTCATATTCATATACTGTGTCTATTGACTTTTCCATAAACATGAAACGTACCCATTCATTGTGAAAATTTAGACAGTAAAAGAAAACTACAGTATGTCCCAAGAGTTTACATACATAGGAAAACTAAAACGTTTTATTTTTATAAAAAGAAACAAAGCATAAATCATCTCAAGAAACGTATCATCAACGCCATTACAAGCATAACTCCAGCTATGCTTAAACGTGTTCTTCGGCAGTGGAAGACAAACATCGAAATATGTTTTCAAAACAATGGTAATTATGTACAGAATATTACACAAATAAAATGGTTTTCATGAAAAAAATGTTTATATTTCTACGTATGGAAATTTATGGGACACCCTGGATCAATGTGTTCGTGGATGACCACACAGCAATCTTTACGTACGACTTTATAGTCGGAATTTACTTTTTTCTTACTGTAATTTACAGAGTGCACAAAATAAGAATATAGGGTTTTAAAATTATCTTATTTGTCTTATCTTGGACTTAGAGCAATGAATTACAAATAAAATGAAACAGTAACTCTTATATTTTTCTTTACAAATATCAATGTGACCATCTTTCGGTACGCGGCAACACATAGAACTGATTACTTCGTGAAATACTTTAAACATCATGTCCTAGAGAAATGAAAGCGATAGCTGCTTCAATCCTGTACCTTAAATCGGGTAAATCAGTAGGTAGCGGAGTAACGCGTATAAATTACTTTGCAAAACCGCAAAATTGAAAACTCATAGGATCAGGTCAGGTGATCTTGCAACCGCAAACAAACTCTGTCATTGAGGCCATGCCAACCAATCGATTGGTTGAGAAAAACGTTATTCAGCACATCACGTACAGAGTAATAGTATTGAGAAAGTGCTCCATTTTGCAGTCAAGGAAAGAGCCGTTTACGCAGCATAATCATAACCAATTTCAAATACGCTTACGTTTTAACGAAAAAGAACAACCTGTAAACTTACAGTCAGGATACTGCAAAGAAAACTGTTAGGTTTCGGCAGGCTCTTTCGTATTGTACGATTTCGTATGAATTTTCTTATCTCCTAGTTACTGATATTATGTCTGTTACCTTTTTCACCAAGATGAAATGTTGACTCATCATTAAACCGATCAAAAAAGTCGCCGTTTTCTTTCTGGAACATTTCGATCACAAAGAGTCGTCACGCATGGCCTAGGTGGTTGCTTCAAAGACTGTAACAGCTGTAAACGAAATGAACAAACGCGTATGTCAGCGTTTCCTTACATACGAATACATATGAATTGAAGCAGCTAGCCCTACACATTCACATCTACACTGACGGATCTACAATTTCAATCAGTGGAGAAACAGGAGCCCCAACTACTATCGTCTTTTCCAGGGACACGTAGCCGTAGGTACCCCTCAGCTCTACGATGGTGAATTTGGAGCTGTTCACGTCGCTGCAGTCGAATTGGAAAAGCTAGTTACTCCTTTGAAAACAGTATTTTTGGTCGACTCCCAAGCCGCTACACATAAACTATCGCGCAACACCCAAACGGACTGCCGGAGGACGGTTGAGGTAGAAGAAGACTGAAAAGCCTAGGAATTCGCGGGTGAACACTAATGTTTCAGTGGATACCCAGTCATGTCAACATAAGTGAAAATGAAGAGGCTGATAAACTGGCCAAGTTAGAAACGATTCTGCCCCAACCTAGTTTTCCCGCGTCATTACGTTCATCTAGGACACTGATAGATGCAGCGGTTGACAAATGGAACAAACAGCAAAAATTTTCCACTCCGTCGGTTGTGAAATTTCTAATTCTGAACTTGCAACTCTAATTGGTTTAAATGATTTGAGTGTTACTTTTTGTCCTTACCAGTATTTTCATTCTAACTTTGTAGTTGAGACGTTTCGGAGTACTTTCATTTTCAAAACTATTTTTAGTATTCTAGTTTTGAGAATGGAGGTACTCCAAAACGCGTCAACTACGAATCTTAGTGGCAATGTTAGGAAGGGCAAAAAGTAACACTCAAATCAATCATGAACATACTTGTGGAAATATAAAATATTGTAAAAAATTCTATCTAATTGGTTTATTTTGGTTACGTAAATACACGACGTGAACACGATCAGTTTAATCTTATGCTAGTGGGTATATTTCAAAATGTTATTCTTACACAGACAACCGGTGTTTTCTAATTGCTTTTTTTAGTTCTAGATGAACTGACTTGTTTGTAGTATTTTGTTTACTGTAGTTCTGAAATATCACTGGACGATAATAATAAACTTTTATTTTTTTGTTAATTTGAGCATAAAACTTTCTTCACAGGAGTAGTGGCCAACTTTCAGAACGTGTTGTGCGATGCAATAATCATATTGACGTCAACAGAAGGAGTTTTATATTCTTAATAACATTCTATTAAAAACACATTAGTAACTATCTTTCCATATAAAAGTTACATTTTAGTACTGTAATTCGAAAGCATGATTTTTTAAGTAATGTTTTACTAGAGCTGTCTTTGTATTAGTTGATTACTTTACACTGCTTTGCATGTAGTTAATCAAAGTTGACTAATTTTTGTAAAACAGTCAACTCATGGGCCACTCAGTACATGTAATAAGCTGACACTACGTCAGATGCTTATATTGATATTACTTACTCGGTAGAAGTATCCCTCTTCATACCGCAATTGCTCAGAGCTTGAATTTGGATAGTACTACAGCAAATATCTCACCTACTCACTTCCTCTCTCTCTCTCTCTCTTCCAAACAATGAGTAGTGGTGTTTTTGTTATGTGAAACACTATCAGACATTAACCACTGAAACTGTGTTCCATTGATTTCTGACATCTCAGAAATCAATGGCCTCCATCGCTGGTCGCTAGCGATTGGCTGTCTACAAATTGATTGCTACCTCCAAAACAGTAATGCTTGATTACTATAAAAATTTTCCCAATTTTTACTTCCTTGTACGAAGTAAAGGAAGTATTGTGATCGCGAAAAATTTAGGTTTTCAGATTTCAACGGAAATATCCATTCTAATCATCGCTGAATCTATTTTGACTAGTTTCAGCGTGACGTCTTTATGTTTGTATCTGGCATAACTCCAAAACGATTAGCCGTAGGATATTGAAATTTTGGATTTAGGACTGTTGTATTATCTAGTCGTGTACTTTCCTTTTTGAATACAATCGAGACTGAACCAAAAGTGTCCAAAAAAGCCCAAAATCAAAAGAAATTTGGATTTTGAACTTTTTCTTCTACAATAATAAGTCCTCAACGAGCTTATCAACGATAAGCTCGTCTGTGTTCGAATAACTGTGCCTAAATGCACCTTCCACTATTCACAACTTATGCCACTAGATCATTAATGACTTTCAATAAAATACCTTGTTAGTGTGATCAATTATATTTTTATTATATGTAATTTGTTACATATTTAGATACATTTCATTTAGTTTAATATTGTATTATTAATAACTTATTTCATATTATTGAGATTAATAATATTGTACATGTACATCATAAGTACATGTACAATATTTATATTTTAAGAAGTATTTTATTTAGATTCACATTTAAGTTACATCTATAACTGAACTAAATTAATTAAGAATAGTATTATAAAGGCAAAATATATATTATAAAACAGTTGTTGACCTCAGCTAGATTAATATATTTATATGCCTTACATAAGTAAGAAGAAAATAGTTACGTAGTTTGTCTATCAGTAATAAGGAGAACACGAAACTGAACACGCCTGAGTTTTTCAACAATATATCATAAGTGGTAATTATTTTAATTGGTTCTAGAAATATAGCGAAATAAAATTATAATTAATGAAATATTTGGATCATACAAGGGGGCACATCGGTTCGAATCCGACTTTGTGCACATATATTTTTTTTTAACTTTATTTTAATTTAAATATATTGATTAACCTCTGATTGTAAAAAAAACCATTTACAATAATTATAATTAAATAATAACAATAAACAAAATATGAAGAAAAATCAGAAGTTATTAGTGAAATAAAATTTTATATATTTTTAATTTTAATTTAACAAAATTTGCAGAGGTTCATAATTATTAATAAATCAATATATTTAAATAAAAAAAAGTTAAAAAAATATATGTATATGAAGTCCGATTCAAACCGACGTGTGCAGGGTTACAGATCCGACACGTTTTCACTCACACCACATTACTACTTGAGCGATGTGAAATAAAATTAATATATAAACTAATATAAAACGCTGATACTGAAACCACAAAATTATGTGCTGCAATGTGGTGTCCACCTCAATGCAGTTGTATAACTGTCCACTTTATTAAAGAATTAACGGATCGTATCTCACTTTCAAATGAAATAAGTTTAAATGAAGCGCAACAAAAAATGTGTATATGTAATTTAGTAGGCGTACAAGGAAGTCATGTGGTGTTCATATCAATTTATTTTCTTTCAGTAGATATATTTCTGTAAAAAATTTCATTCTATCTTGAATTCTTAGTAATTATAATAAAAACGCGATATATCGATTTTGGTATTTCAGTGAGTGAGACACAAATTGCTTATCCAAAATAAAGGTAAATACAGTGAACGAGATATAAATAGGGGTCTCATAATTACAATACACTATTTTATTTAAACAATGAAATAAGGAGAAAAACATTTCAGTGATCTGAAATAATAAAATCTAAGAATTTAGGTTTCGGTATTACACAAGGAGATGAAACAAACTTTACGTCCAATTTTTTTATAACACTCTTTTTTTTGTTTTATATACTTGTATAACTTTATAAAAACGTAATCATAAAAGGAATTTTGATATGAAAAAAGAATATTTCTAATAAAAGTAGCAGTTTTTAAAAATATTTAAAATAATCTGTTACAATATTTACAAATTTTTTATCTGTAGCTATTTCGAGTTAATAGTGATTTATAAAAAAATAGTCGCAGCACATATGTGTAGCACATCCCGATACAGAGTCTCAGTTTGTTTTCTAATATAAATAATAACAAAATTATTCTACAAATTAAATTTATTTTGTAAAATTCAGCTGTTCAAAAAGAATAATTTATGATTTATGATTTTTGAGAAATAGCTTACTAACTTTTGAATGAGGCAATGTATAAAGAAGCTAAATACTTGTATACTGATGGGAACATAGGAATTCAACAAAAAAATGAAGTGCGTTAAAGATCTTTAGCAGTTGAAAATCACTATTACTCTGAGACATCAAACCGAATGTCATAGCTCAACTGCACACATAACTTAGAGCCCAGAATCGAATCTTATAGCAGTCAAATTGTTAAGTCCGCGAGTATCTACTTAGCGATATTTTACTAGAAGTGATAGAATTAGCTTACTACTATGATTAAGATTATTGTTGGCATGATTGAAACAAGCTTGTCCACTTCCTGCAAAACCTAGCGTGTAACTGTAAATATATACATGTTAATTATGAGATATAGGTATTTTTACTTTCTTGGCCTCATAGCTCTAGAGATATGCTGCAAGAAGGAACGCCTATGGTAATTAGTCAAAAATGGGGTACGGGTGCTTTTCCGTTTATTGACGTCTCATAACCCGTATCCAAAAAAAAAAAAAAAACAACAAAAGTGGAGGGTAATACGTACTTATTACTTCTATATTTTTGTTGGCGAGTTTGATACTTAATATCTTTTGACTGGATAAACCGATTTTGATGATACTTTGTATAGAGACTCGTGTGTATGAAATATTTTGTTGATAAAGTTTTGAGATCAATAAATCCAGATGGTGGAGTAGATAGTTATTTGGGGTCAATTTTCTCACAATTTTGCAAATATAACCCACTTTACAATAAGCTTAGCATATGCATATAAACTTATCTTACCATTTCGAAAAAAAAACTGCCTCGAAATTCCCCCGTTTCCAAAAATTGAAAAAAAGCTATCTTTTTATGTATTGCATATTTTTCCACCAATTCTTTTAATCTTTTTAGGCAAAGTAGTAGTTTAAGTGAACCCAAAATAAATAAATTGAGGGAAAAATATTGGGGTGGGCGAGCCGGTCAAAGATTATATATTGTTAAAAACGTGTTTTGATTTATTTTCAGATATCATTATCATTATTTCACTGCATAAAATTAAATAACCAAAGCCACAATTGCCAATTATGACAATTCCTGACCTATGGCAGGAACGTATTACAACTTTATTGTCAGCTTATTTAAACGTACATTCCAAATCAATAATTCAAAATACATTAGATATCTTTCATAATACGTTCAATCACTCGCTAGTTATGATTTAATTACTATTTCGTTTTTCTTCAACTTAGAAAACCGGTCATGAAGTCTAATTATAGAAAATCTTCAAATCCTCACTCAAAGAGAATATAAGTTCAAAAATATACCGTGAGGTGACCGTTAAATCAACTCTAATTTTATTGCAATTTTTACATACATCACTACTCAAATTCGTATTTTTATTTCAGCTAAATGTGTAAAGCGCAATAAAAGCGCAATCTAAATTGAATTCTATAATAATGTTTATTATACAATAATAGATAAATTTATTAGATGATAATAAGAACAAATTATATATATATATAGTACTCATCATTAGAACAGAATGATAGTATCTGCAACTACTGCGAAAGTATTGTCACATCGCGGAGTGGATTGAACTCAACAAGAGCGTTCCTCTTTTAACTCTATCCACCCTCCCACCTATCTACAGAAGTCTTGATTAATAGTAGGGTAATGCTATGTTTTAATACGACTTGGATAAATCACACGAATGTTGGGGGCTAAACCCCCTTTCTATTCCCATTTTCATTACAAGCCGGAAGGAAGGCCGCTCTTGCTCCTTTGATTTCCTGCCCTACCGACATCAACTTGTGCTTATTTGATGCCTGCTATTTCCGTTTATGTCTGCTTCATCTATTGCTCTATTCGAACATTACTTCAAACGTATTCATAATGCATTGAGTTATGATGCATTTATTGTTTATACATTCAAATGAACGATTTTATTTTATTATTATTTCTTATATAAGACGTTGGGTAAAACTTTAGTCATAAGTAATTCTTAAGTACCGATTTTAAATGATGCCTTCTCAATTAACCAAACCGTATTACATATCTAACTGATTTTCATTGAAGAAATCAACGATGATGAGAATCTAACTAATTGCAAAATATATATCGTGTTTACAATCAGCGTTAAAATGAGTTGTTGGCTCTACCTGAGTAACTGCTAAATAACGGAAATCCTTTTTTTTTTAGAATTAAACGTAATTTTAATTAAATCTGTACGTATAATAAAACGCTAACTAGGGTTTTCCCTATGCACATTACGCAAAGACTAATGGAAAGAATTTAGTAAAATTTTACACAATTATACCTTAGAGACTTGTTCATTATCTCCAATTCGAATTATCATGGTATTCCTAATGGGGTATAAAATATCAAAAAATATTCATTAAAGAAAGAAAATTAACATTTTACTTATTTCTGTTACCGTGCTATCAGAAATAAAATGAAGTTAAAGAGTCATTTATTTTATTTTTACTTGATCTCCCACGCACGAGGTGGAAATGGAATTTTGTAGAGTATGAAAAATGCCTGGATGAACGGGATTCGAACCCAGAATTTCCGGATGAAATGCCGAGACGCTACCATTCCGCCACGGAAATCGGTAGATTTAAAAATTTTAAAAGAAAGGAATTAATCATTTTTCTTCATTATTTCTGTTACCATAGTAACATAAATATAATTAAATAAAATTATTTATTTTTTTTTAATGATAGTTTGTAAATTAATTAATATTTGAATATTTTATTAGTCTGTTAATAATTATTGTTAATTATTTATTAGTCTAATATTAATTATTATAGTATTATTATTTTTACTCTAATTAGCTTAAATAATCAACACTTAGCGGTTTGATTGTTTATTTTGGGTGTCGATACTGGATTGTCAAATGTTTAAAAAAATATGCCTTCAAGAAAGAGAAGTAACCTTTTTTATTATTCAGTCCTCTAAAACAGCTGAAATGCGTGATTCTCGGTCAGCTGCTGACCGAGAACGCTACGCCCAGACTTGAGGCATAGCTTCATCTACAGCAGGAGCGTATCAGAACTTCTAAGTCAAGAACGAGGGAATCATTGAAAGAAACAAAATTTTTCAAGCTTTAATTGCTATATAAAGAACTACTATTACAATCATGAGAATAACGAACACAGGGGGATCCAGATGGGTTCTGGCTAGACAGTGACGGAGTTCCGGTTAATAATATCATAAAATATTAAATGTTTAATTAGAAATTAATTTAATGGCTATTAATTTAATTAAATTATTATTGTACATTTAAATTCCCTTATCTAGAACAACTGTTATTTTCGTTTATGTCTGATTCATCTACTGCTCTACTCGAATATTCAATATATATATTTCAAAGATATTCATAATGTATTTAATTACGACGAATCTATTGTATATGTGTGTATACATATACACAAAAATTAACCACTTTATTTATAATTATTTGTCGTTTTGTTATATTGGAAGTTATGTAAAATTATTCATATAGAAATTCGATTTTTTTTTGTTGAAATTACAGATCCTTACAACACCCTTAACCCAGTCAACGTATACTAACTGGTAATTTTAAACAAATAGATCCCAAAATACTTCTGGAAAAATCCCCATAATTAACGGGAGACTGTGTAAATAAACAAAAAAATTTTATTCCTGTAAAAACTTTTAATAGGAGTAAAACTATGGAATGATAAGTTTATTTATCTATTTATGTGTATTATTTAAAATAATAAAGTACGTTCGAAAACAGCCAATTAATAGTAATTTACAATGTGAAAATAAATTAATAAAAATCTAAGTACAGATGGCAGTCGTTAATGGAAAATTAGTACATATTTAGATCTAATAAAATTATTTAATAAAAATAAAAGAAAAATTAATAAAAATAATAACAGATAAATAAAAGTTAAAAAGTCTACTTTATAAAATGAAAATGACTATTGATGTAAAAATACGTGTTATAATTTTAGAAAATTCCAGTCAAAAGCAAAAAACTTTAATTTGATAAGGGTTTAAATTACTGATAACTGAAAAAAAAAGTTGTTACTAATTTAGTACTCCGGGAATAACATAAAAATAATAAAATAAAAAAATTATGGCTATCTCCGTGGCGGAGAGGTAGCGTCAAGGGTCTGAATTCCGGTCAGGCATTACATTTTTCAAACGCTAAAACTTTCTATTTGAGCTAATTACTACAGCAGTTGATACCCGTAATCTCAAAAAAAAGTAAAAAACGTGTTTTTATTCTGCGGTATTAAATAAACATAATTGTGCCATTAAAATTATACAATTGCTTTAAATAGATATATTTTTTTAACTATGAATTTTTGGTTAAATTGATAAAAATATTACTTATTCATGTTTACATTTTATTAAATTATGAACACCACAGTTTCCTGCTTTATTTCCTGGTTCAGGTTTGATCATTTTTTGTTATCTTTTTTCATTAGATTATTAAAAAAAAAAATACTATCCATGGTCATTTATAACTGGGTGAAACCCCCTGCATTCCTTTTTTAACCCCATTTCCATCCATTTTTTTTCTGTGGTAAGGCAGGATGGATTTGTCGATAATATTACGGTTGAATACCCTTCCTGATGTGATATGTTGCCGGCCCTTTATATAATGTATTCAGTTGCATTATAAATATTTGTTTTTATCATTTTCATAAAAAAACATTCGATATATGTATAAACGAACCGTTTGTCATTTAATTGAATAATAATTTATATATATATATATATATATATATAATATATATATATAAATATATATATATATATATATAATATATATACACACACAACTCATGTCAAGGTTGAAGCACCCAATAGACGGATTATTTGAAAAAAAATGTTTATTCTATTTGTTATGATCGTAACTGAAACGCTCAAATTACATTTTCTAACACTATTTTATTATTTAAATTTTCTTATTGTTTATTACTTATTTTTGTTCAAAAGCTTTAAGTAACATTTAAATCATACAATATTTATAAGTGAATTTAAAAATAAATTATTGGCGCACAAAATAAACCATAATGACTAAATTAGTATTTTATTTAGCTAGTCTAAAGGTTTTTTTTTATATATGTAAACATAACTTATAACCCCAATTTAAACTACTAGGTAGAGTGTAACATAGTCCACCGGGCTGGTCTAGTGGTTAACTCGTCATCGTAAATCAGCTGATTTCAAAATTCTAAGGTTCAAATCCTAGTAAAGGCAGTTAGTTACTTTTATACGGACTTCAATACTAGATCGTGGATACCGGTGTTCTTTGGCGGTTAGGTTTGAATTAACCACACATCATAGGAATGGTCGACCTGAGCCTATACAAGACTACACTTCATTTACATCCATACATATCATCCTCCTGTGAAGTAATACCTTCGGTGGTTCTGGAGGCTAAACAGAAAAAAAATTGTAGAGTGTAACCTGATTAAATATATTAAATATTAAATTTGGATATAACTTGAAAGATTTATCTGCTTTAATTCTTTAGATTCGAATCGATTGGAATCTACACACAAGATTGATTTCGAAAAAAAATATTATGAGTAATCAAAGGAATATATAGTTATTTTCTTCATGATATTTGTTGTATTCATGTTGTCCTAGAAATACTCGTATAAGTTTTATTTTCTTATAACAGAGGAACAATGATTGTGCGCTTCCACCACAGTGAGAAATTTAATCACATTGTGTGACAGGAATATTGTGTTTTTAACTACATGACCTTGTTAAGAAATCGCTAATTTCTGCACTAATTGTAATTCACTAATAAATTATGATTAAACTTCTGTAAACTCGACTAACTTTAAGAAAAATAAATCATTCTCATTTTCATTTAAGAGATTATATTTGCTACTTAACAATAGAGTTTTTTAAAAATATTAACTTTTAAATAAATATAGCTGGACCTGCCGAGCAAGAAAGCAAACCAAGGAAAATTCTAAATGTGAAGCTTTGTCGAAAGGCACCTCCCTCTCTCATCGAAGCCACCTTCAAGCCATTATATGATACGAAGTCCATCTTATTTTCGTCATGTATTTTTGAAGAAAGCTCTGGAACGTCCTCCTTGGTTTCTCCCCATTTTTTTCTTTAAATATTTTTTTTTTAAATTGATTACGCCATAATATTGACCAATAAATTTTGTCTTTCTTTGTGCAAACAAATCTTAAAATACATCCGTTTCCATTAACTTCTAGAACTTGTTCGTTACCTTTTTATCCACCCAGCTTGTCCTCCATATCCATATTTACATTGTTTCAAGCATCTTTCTTTCCATTTTCCCGATGGTGCACATTTCACATCCGTACGTTAAAACAATACACACAAAGCTTGACCTCCAATGATATTAGCTATGACAAAACTGTGCGCGCGTGTTCGTGTGTATGTGGATTTTATAACAAAACCACATAAAAATATTAGTTGTCAGTGGATAATTAACACAATACATAATATAAAATATGAAATATAAATATATAATACTATTACCCATATTATAAATATGAGATGATAAAAAAACTATTTATCAACAATCGTAATTGCAACACAAATATTATTACTGCAAAATTTTAAATTAATATTAGAAATTCTAATGGTAAAAATGTCATAATATTATTTCAGTGTTTACATAACTAAAAACAGTGAGATAAAATAATAGAATGGGTGAGATGAACTAGGATTACGTTAATCCGGTTTATTTACTTGTAGTATAAATTTATATGGGCTCTATTGAAGGTCTGTGTATTTTCATATTAAAAATAAAAATAATAAATTAATGAGATAAATTCACTTTAGCAATTTGTGAGAAATATTTTTTTTTTTTACCAGAGCCGTATTATTATTGTATTTATACCACAGATTATGTACTTTTAAATAGAACTTAATAGTTCATATAGAAAAAAGTTCCCAAATAAATACATTTTTTCTATATCACTTAACTTTATAAAAACAAATTATCCCTATTAAAAAATTCGGTAATTCTGTTATATAATCTGATGTCAATTAAATTGATACAATGGTAGCTAAACTACGTCGTAGAAAGCTAAAGAGCCTCTTCCTTTCGTCGGAGAAATTTGGGTTCAAATCTGGGCCAAAACGTTTCCATACGATACACATTTCATTCACCGTTAATTAAATAATTTAATTGTTATTCCTGAATGCACCAATAGATTTTTAAATTTTATTAAAATCTACAGTTAAAAACATATTATTAAAAATTAAGATGTTTAGTGGGAGTTCGTTTTTACAACACATTTTAATTTTCTGTCTGTTTATTATGAACCGGACTCATCGTTTAGGATTTGAGTTACACTCAATTATAAATACTGTTAAATAAAATTAAAACGATTTTTCATCTTCATTTTGATGAAAATTTATAAAAAATCGTCGTAGAAGATAGGTTTTATATGATACTAGGAAATATTGATTCTCATATATCGCATAAAAGACTTTAGATTTAGACTTTTAAGACTTTCAGATTTTTTAGATCGCATAAAAGATTTAAGATTTACCGATCCAAAAAATATTTGTAAACTTTTGAGGAAATGATATTTCTATATACTTATTAAGACGAATTTTTCATATTGCATAACGATTAGACTTTTTATTTCTTCATAATTCTTTTATTTATAATCGGTTCCCAGTAAGGGACCACAAGCAAATCCTATTATAGAAACCACATTAATAAAACGTACACATACATTTCTTCGTTCCGTGCGAACCGTCGGTTCCTCTGCAATGGATCTCGCCAACTATTTCTGTCTTTCTTCCTATTCCTGTTTAGCCTCCGGGAATTACAACTCAGGTCTTACATCACAGGATGAATGAGGATGATATGTATGAGTGTAAATGAAGTGTAGTCTTGTACAGTCTTAGTTCAACTGTTCCTGAGATGTGTGGTTAATTGAAACCCAACCACCAAAGAACACCGATTGCCTATACTAGGACTTCAATGCTGGAACTCTCGACTTCCAAATTCCAAACTGATTTGGGAAGACACGTTCACTACTAGACCAACCCGGTGGGGTTTCGCCAACTTACTCTAGAAGCATTGTTTAATCCCAATGCTGCTCGTGAACTTGTACCCCCGCAGCTTTATGTCACGTCCAAATTGAGTTTAGTATTACCTTGTACATTAAAAGTTTGATGGACAGCGACAAGTGTGAATTCCTGCTTAATTACCAATAAAGCTTCTTATACCTCGTGTTTAACTGATTACTTTTCCTCACAAGGTACTACTTCTACGTCAAACGACGGTCAATTTGGAGCCCAAGGTACCCTTTGTGGTCAGAGTGTGGAAGGAAAATGCCGTCTAAGTGGATTTGGGGATTATCACCTCTTCTCATCGCAAAAGTAATACCGTATGACTTAACTTACTCTGATTCACCGTTATTCTCTTTGTTAATCATATGCCGATCAAGTTTAATACCGAATGGAGCTTTACTGAGGCTAATTTTGGGTCTACATCAACAACCAGGATTGCTGCATCATCGGCAAACGAGCGAAGGTGACATTGTTCGGAGCCGAAAGGTCCGTGATGAAAATTAAATACAGGACTGGTAATAAGACGGAGCCTTGTAGAATCCCTGATCTAATGTCAAAGAATCCAGCTAACTCATCGTTGCATCAGACCTGGGAAAAACGCCCTCTGAGACAGTTCCGCAAAACCAGATAGAAGGTTGCATTTCACCTTATGGAGCATTCCAGACAGCCAGACCTTGACAAAGGCCTGCTAAAAATCCAAGAAGGCTACCGCACACAACCTTTTCTATTTTAGGCATTTCGTGATTACATTGACAGCCCTATGCGTTTGTTCAATCGTAGAATGTCCACTTCTGAATCCAAATTGATGATGTGGAATAATTTTTCCCTCTCTAATGTCGGCTTCTATGAATAGAATTAATTTAAAATTAACATGAAATTAATTTTTTTTTACATATGAGAAGGGAAAAGCTTTACCAGCTGCCGTCAAGCCCGCTCTGACGGCAAGTGCTGGGCTCTCACCCGCTAAAAAACCTTCCCTTCTAGTCACGCAGAGGCCAGACCTAAACCACATGGTATGCACACAGCCCCTGCGTGATCACCCGGGCACTGATGCCACCGAATTAGAACAACCAGCGCGACGTCCCAAGGGGATCATTTAAAAAAAAATTGAATTATTTTTTAATATAAAATGGAAAATAATGTTACCACAAATCGTTTGCAAAGTGATTACCTGAAATCTAAATTCAATGAAAATTTCGATTGTTGAACAATCATCAGTAGTACATTTAAAAAAAACAACAATAAGTAAATAAATTAATAAAAAATATCATAGTAATAATTAAAAAATAACAATTGACAAATCAACAACAATTAAAAAAGTAAAAATGAATATTTTTAATAAAGTTTTTAGAAAATGCATACAGTCAAATTTATTGTTTTCATTTTAGAGAAACCGAATAACATCGTAAATTTAGCTTAAAAAACGTCAGAACCACTTACTCTTTAATTCCTAATTCCCCTACGACTTAATATACATCTCTTGTATAGGTTTGATAGATAAAACTTATTAAACTTATAAAACTTAACAAAAAGGATAAAGATATAACTTATATTTTCCTTTAATCTCTATAACAGTTATTCACGCCCACAAATGAAATTTTAACCAGTTAATTATGATTCAAAATTTTCACAAAAGAATTTTTAATACATTTAATAAAAAAAAATAACTATCTGTCTACAACAATAACATTTTTCAACAAAACATTTCTATTCATTTTAATATAGTAAGTTTACAAACTACCTAATCCCGATTTATTACGTATGATTTTTTAACAAAATAATTTTATGACCAGTATCCAGGCAGTAGTGTACTTCTGATCTCTTTTGTCTTATGAATGAATAATGATTCAAATGTTTCTTTATTTCCTAGTTTTAATACTACTTTTAATTTGCCTTATATTTTTTAAAGTTGCAATAGATTCTTTAAAAGGAGATTTATAAATCTCCGCTCTTTCGAAAAATTTAGTTAAATCTTTATCTTTTCCGAAGGCAGAAGCCAGTTTTATAGACTTAGCTGATACTGATAATGTTTTATTGGTTTGTCTGGAATTTTGCCCACCATTACCCCATTCGGCCGCCCTAAAGCCTAAGACCGAATGTCCACACCACAAACGGCAACTGTTCCTCGAGACGGTTTAGCGACTAATATCCTAATTAGCTCCTAGAGCTTATCTAACTGCGTGAGCGGAATAAGCTTGGTGCCCTACACCACTCGCTTACGTGTTCCACCGCTCCTCACTTGTCATATATTACTAAAATGGGTAGGCGCATCTCATCTCCATACTAAAAATAAATGACTTGTCAATAAATTAAAATTTATTCCGTCAAGGACAGCAATTTGCGGCCACGCCTAGGTCGCTGAATGCCAGCAAGTACCTGTCCACCATATTATAGCGCTTGGAGAAATATTTGACCGATGGACAACTATTTCTCGAGGGTCGCTTCCTACAGCAAGCGATAGGAGTCTTATATCTCTTAAACCACTGATGCCGGTTGAACAAAGCAACGGCATCAAGGAACTCCCACACGGTCCGATAATGCTGCTCACGTCATTGACTCGCCGCTAATGAGTGGCTAATTTTCCCCCTGACCTCTAACTTCCAGGTTGGCCTGAGTTCTGGCCTTCCCAAGAGCTGAGCAGTCGAACATCATGTGTTCGTTTGACTGGACCTCCCCGCAGACGCACAGCTCATCAACTGCCAGGTGGAGCCGAAGCAAATATTGGTTCAAAATCGCTTGGTTGAAGGGCACTTGGGCTCCCGTTGCCCTTAAAAACGAGGCGTACCATCCCCCAAGTCCTGTATAAATCTATAAAAGGACCTAACTTTATTTGTGGCGTGCCATTCTTGCTGCCAAGCTTCCATCGCGAGGCTGTAAATCTTCCTTCGCAGGCGGAATATGGACAACTGTCCGAAATTTAGAACCGGTGCATTGCGATCACCGTTCCGCTCCGGTACAGGCCCGGCTCGACACCGCATCCCAAATATCTTGGCCTCCCTACCTCTTTGCAGTTTTCACATGGCCGCCCGAAATTTCACCACTAAATCGATTAGGAGAGCCTTTCCCAATACGGTGGTAGCCTCATAGAAGTTTGTTTTAAACACACCAGTGCATACGATTAAGACTCTGCACTGGGCACTACTTAAATTTTGAATAAGTACTCGATTTCTTTCCAACCTATGCGCCCAAACGGACGCAGCATAAGAAGCCATACTTTCAAAGACACCTCGGTACACTATGTACAAATGACCTCCTAACAGCCCGAATTCCTTCCGAGCAATCCTCCTAAGCTTGTGCATCACAGAGACGGCGTCCGCCGCTACTTCCCTAATGTGGTTGCTAAACAGCAACTTATTATCAAACAAAACATTTAGGTACTTATGAACTCTGACTCGGCTGATTACACAGCCTTTATATTTAACATGGGGGTTACGACTGTACGATAATTTGTCTGCACCTTTGAGAAGCATACACTTCGTCTTGGGTACAGAAATCTTTAAATTTTGCATGTCCATTCAGCCCTCTGCGGTTGACAAAACCGCTTGCGATTTTCTAGCTGTGGTCAAGAATTACCAGTAACTAACAGGAGACAGTCATCGGCAAAAGCCTGGGCCGTGACCCCTTCTGGGAATGTCATTACCAAAAATCCATCTAATACCAGGTTCCACAGCAAGGGGCAAGGGACCGAGAACGGAGCCCTGAGTGCTTCCCCTGGTGACGGACATATCCACCACTAGGTGCCCATCCTTAAACACAGCCGTGCGATCCGACAGGTAGTATACCACGGCTTGCAGGGCTACGGGAACATTGCGGCGTTCCAATCATAGAGAACAGAACTCCAACACAAGGAAGGAAATGCTGCCTCTATGTCAGTAAAAATTGCCAAAACATATTTCCAGTCGCCGCTTTCCACCTCGGCAAGATCATTTAAGATGCAATCCTCGGTGCCAACCCCTTTCATGAAACCGTATTGGTGTCGATTTAGAAAATCGTTCATATCGATGTTTTCCCAGAGCCGTTCCACAACCAACCTTTCAAGCAACTTGTCGATTACCGGCAAGAAGCTGATAATGTTATTAAAATATGATATGATAATTTTATAGAGACTGTTAATGATTATTAAAATAGCCTTTATTTTGTATTTATTTTTAGAATTAGATTCATTTTATTATAATTTATTTTATAAGAAAAGGCAAACTGAGAATCAAGCAGGTATCGTTTCTTTCTATCTAATTTTCTCTTCTTCCATGCAGTTGTCATTTTTTTTTTGGCGTGGCTTCATTTTTGCTCAACTATCCATTTTATTCCAGTAATTTTTTCTGCCATAAGACATTTTTTATTGTAAATTATTCTTCGAAATTTATTTCATTCGCAACAGTTCTCTTCTTTCAAGCCTGTAGTTTGGAAGGTAATTTAATTTGCTTTTCATAATTCAAAGCTTAATAAAGATTTGTTTGTTTAATCTGTTTTGGTCCATCTTGATCATTAAACAAAGAAATTTAACCTTCTTTTTATTATCCCTCTTTCTAGAGCCTCTTGATTTTGGTAGATCTTGTTAATTTCAATCTGTATCCTTCTTCTGTTACCTTTGTACTTTGGATTATCTTTAGTAAGCTTCTTTCGACGTTCAGCAATTTCTAGAGGATGGTTAAATGAAAAGTTTCAATGACATACACGTAAGATTACTAGTCTTACTAGAATTTTTTAACGTCTTAATTTTGCGATCTTGGAGGGATTCATCTTATTGTAGACAACTTTGACGATAAATTAAAGCTTTTACACTTTTAATATTCTATTTTCAATTACGATTTATCTCTTCATGTACTGCTTATAACCTCTCCTAGATACTTAAAATGATTGTGGACATTTATCTTTCCGTATTTAGTCCTAATTGTCTTTTGTGTGAATGATTTGATGTTCGTCATGATTTTCGTCTCGGTGAAGGTTAACCCTAGTCCTACTATTTAGCTATAGGCTATAAGATGGTCTTTTATTTGTACTACTATCTTCTTTGATTCAACTAAATGACCCAGGTCGTTAGCAAAGGCATCTTATAGTGATCTTTCGTTATTTTGTCCAAAACCAAGTTGACTCGGATTGGTGGTAGTTTATCATCTTGATTTTTATTTTATATAATAATAATAATTATTATTATTATTATAATTATTACTACTACTACTACTACTACTACTATTATTATTATTATTATTATTATTATTGTTAGTGTAATGCAAAATTTATCTTAAGAAAACGATTCTTTTTAACTTATTTATTTTTAAATAATTTATGTTTGGATAAAAAAAATTCAATTCAATATGGTAGGTAGAATAAAATTATCATAATATAAACATGATCGTACACAGTAAATAGCTATGCACTAACAACAGTGTAATGAATTATGTTGAGGTAATTCAAATTAGCTAATTTGTTTTATGATGATTAGTTGAACGAACACAAGAGGACCAGGTCTATTATATTTGAAAGCGATGAATTGGTAGTACCGTTTGTACAGGAGCACAAGTGGTAGAGGCGCAGGCGGCAAGTACTTAGCCGGTCTCCGGACCGGCTAACGTGTTGTTCCAAAACATAACTTCCTCTCTGGTGCAGTTTGTTATGGTAGATTGCTCCGGTTGTTGCGGTAGAAAAGAGAGAGCGTACGATTAAAAGAGAGAGCGAGTGTAAAAGAGAAAGAGAGAAAATGCTACTCAAAACTATAGCGCTATCACCGTTCACCATCCAGTCTACGACCACTCCATTCTATCTAGGACAAATTAGGGTAGAAATGAAGCAATTAATATGCATTGCACTTGTCGTCGACATCTGGTATGTACTCTTCCATCATTTATGTTAATTATACAAATTTACAAATTAAACGCTTTGTTTGTGTATATTTTTTTTATTTCATTCAACTCTTATTACGCGAAATAATTTTATTTTCGGTTTATATTTAAGATGATCATCATACGATTATATTTTACTAAGTTTGTTCATCGTAGTGTTATCTGTCCTGAAGCAGGTCCCTCCATCATATCCTTCTCCATTCTCTTCCATTACAGGGTCCTATATTTAAGTTCTTGATACCTCGCGTTTACTTTCAGGTCGTTTATATATATATTTTTTATCCATCGTCTGTTCTTTCCATTTTATACTGATACTTCTGTTGTTGTTATAATCAACTTCATCTCCTCTGTTGTAAACCCAACCGTTGACATTTCTATCTGTAATCGTTATAATTTTTTTTAAATTCTCTATCTTCATCATCTGTTTAATTTTCACCCTGACTATCTTTTTACCTTTGATTATATTACTAACCGTTATTTTTTTATTTATGTTTCTTTAACCGTTATTAAACCATGGTGAACAGCAAGACATCAACTGATAGCTGTAGCTACTGAAATCCATATAAAAATGAATGCTGCTATTTTCTAACCATGATTATTAACATTCCACCAAATACTACGACTTAGAAATTATAATATCTAAGAGAAGACATTTGTTAAAATTCCTAATTGTATTATGTGTTTACCTAAAGTAAATTTAATTGCAAATATTTTTACGACTAAAATTTTAACTCGAAGTAAAATTCTGCAAAACTTTCTAGCTTTTGATCTGCCTTTTCTGTTATTATAAATTGCTATTTTAAAACAACAGATGAAATCAATCCTTTCTTTTACCTGGACGTTAATTTTTTGTGTTGTGTAGATGGACGTAATTATGATGGATAAGTTTTCTTTTAATTATAAATGTATTATTTACGATAGATAAATACATTACACGAACGATTTTTTAAAAATTTCTTCCTTTAGATATTATAATCTCAAAACGACTTAGTATTTGGTGGAATATTAATAATTATGGCTACTGAGTTGTAGGATCGATTTTTGTGTAAATTACGGTAGCTGCAGCCATCGTTTGATATCTTGCAGTTTTCAGCATCATGGTTAAGATGTATTAAAATTAAAATCTAATTATAAATAATGGTTAGCAGATAGAACTAAGGGAGTGGTAATGATAACATTTAGACCTCGGTAGTCATCCTTCTATACGGTAAAGACACCGCCGTTCTATACAAAAAAATAATCGATTTTCAGATTATACACTTCACTGATAAATGTAAAATCTGGCTGCCAATTTTTTCACAGTTGAAAGTGGTTATTTGTTTGAATTTTAATTTTATTTATTTCGTACTAAATCAGGTAAGTGATTAAAGTATCGAAATCAAAGCTATTGTACAAATATTTTGTTTTTTATAATTTTTTATTTTTTACAATACTAGTATTACACTTTGAAAAACTTTTACAAAAAAAAATTATTAACCAAAAAAAAAAAAATAATCCAAAAACCTTTCTTTTTTTAACAAAACATATATTATTCTATTATTATTAAGATACATGTTTCTACATGAATGATCTATAAACATAAATAATATACAGATATTATCGAGCCTTTTACACTAGGGTCACAACCGTACTCAGATTAGTTAAAGAAGGATATTTGAATTCTAATAATCTTTTCGACGGATGACAGCGTAGGTGAATTTATTTTGGATTTGTTTCCACGTTTAAATCCTGATTATGATTGAAATTTTACGCGACTTACAAGTTATGTTTCCTTATTTCCGTGCGCAAACTTCAATCGTGTGAAATAAATTAAACAAATAAAATTAAGAAACAGTGTCAATATTTTCCCATTTTCTAACTTTATTCGTACCTTCCGTTCAATTTCCTACCCTACATTTAATGATTAATATTTATGATTATTGAAATGTTATTATTTTTTCTCCCTCTATGCATCATGAGACCTTGACGTTGGTGAGGGAGCTTGAGTGCTGAGTGATATAGAGTAGCTGGACCGAAGGTGCAACCATATCGGAGAGGTATCTGTTGAGAGCCAGACTAAGAAATGATTCCTGTGCCCTCTTTCAGTAGTTAATTGGGTGTAAGTCAGCATGACTTAAACGGCTATATAAACATCACTCAGTCCTCTGAGTACTGCGCAGCTGAAAGCAATGGAAAACTACAGCTGCTTTTCTTCCAAGAAAATGTAGCTCTCTGCATTTTCATATAGCAATGATGGAGGCGCCTTCCTTGGTAAATTATTTCGGAGATAAACTAGTCCCCCGTTTGGGTCTCGGGTGCAGACTACTAAGGAAGGGATCACCAGAAAATTAAAAAATAACATTCTAAGAGTCGGAGTGTGGAATGTTAGAAGTTTAAAAAAGGTTGGTAGGTTAGAAAATTTAAAGAGGAAAATGGATAGGATAAATGTAGGAATTAGTGAGGTTCAGTGAGAAGAGAAAAACTACTTTTAGTCAGGTGATTTTAGAATAATTAACTCAAATAATGGGCAGGCAGGAGTAGGTTTCGTAATGAACAAGAAGATAGGGAAGAGAGTAGAGTATTTCAAAATGCATAGCGATAGAATCATTGTAATAAGGATAAAATCAAAACCTAAACCGACAACGATTGTTAACGTCTATATGCCTACAAGCGCCACTGATGATGAGGTAGAGTGTGTATACGAAGAAATTGACGACACTTAAAGGAGATGAAAATTTAATAAAAGTTGAAGATTGGAATGCAAGCATTGCAGAAGGCTAGGAAGGAAATATAGTGGGTGAATACGGGCTGGGAAAAAGGAATGAAAGAGGGGACCGACTTATAGAGTTTTGCACGAAGTATAATTTAGTAACTGCCAACACCCAGTTTAAAAATCATAATAGAAGAATATACACTTGGAAAAAGCCAGGCGATACTGCAAGGTATCAGATAGATTACATCATGGTTAAGCAAAGACTTAGAAATCAACTCGTTGACTGCAAAACTTACCCTGGAGCAGACATTGATAGTGACCATAATTTAGTGATAATGAAATGTAGATTGGGGTTTAAAAACCTGAAGAAAAGGTGTCAGATGAATCGGTGGAATTTAGAGAATCTAGAAAATATAAGAATACTAGTGATGAAGAAAGTAAAAGGAACTATCGACAATTAAGAAATACTATAAACAGGAAGTGCAAACTAGCGAAAGAAGAGTGGATTAAAGAAAAGTGCTCAGAAATGGAAAGAGAAATGAACATTGGTAAAATAGACAGAGCATACAGGAAAGTTAAGGAAAATTTTGGGGTACTTTAATTAAAATCCAATAATGTATTAAACAAAGATGGTACACCGATTTATAATACGGAATGTAAAATCAATAGGTGGGTGGAATATATTCAAAAGTTATACGGAGGAAAAGAATTATAAACGTGTTATAGAGGAAGAAAATGAAGATACAATAATGAGATCTGAATTTAAGAGAGCATTAAAAAATTTGAATGGCAGAAAGGCTCCTGGAATAGACGGAATACCTGTATTATTACTGCGCAGTACAAGCGAGGAAGCGATTGATAGATTATACAAGCTGGTGTGTAATATTTATGAAAAAGGGGAAGTTCCGTTAGACTTCAAAAAAAGTGTTATAGTCATGATACCAAAGAAAGCTGGAGCAGATAAATGTGAAGAATACAGAACAATTAGTTTAACTAGTAGTGCATCAAAAATCTTAACTAGAATTCTATGCAGAAGAATTGAGAGGAGAGTGGAAGGAGTGTTAGGAGAAGACCAATTTGGTTTCAGAAAAAGTATAGGGACAAGGGAAGCAACATTAGGCCTCAGATTAATAGTAGAAGGAAGATTAAAGAAAAACAAACCAACATACTCGGCATTTATAGACCTAGAAAAGGCATTCGATAACGTAGACTGGAATAAATTGTTCATCATTTTAAAAAAATGAGGGTTCAAATACAGAGATAGAAGAACAATTGCTAATATTTACAGGAATCAAACAGCAACAGTAATAATTGAAGAACAAAAGAAAGAAGCCGTAATAAGAAAGGAAGTCCGACAAGGATGTTCCCTATCTCCGTTACTTTTTAATCTTTACATGGAACTAGCAGTTAATGATGTTAAAGAACAATTTAGATTTGGAGTAACAGTACAAGGTGGAAAGATAAAGATGCTACGATTAGCTGAAGTATAGTAATTCTAGCTGAGAGTAAAAAGGATTTAGAAGAAACAATGAACGGCATGGATGAAGCCCTACGCAAGAACTACCGCATGAAAATAAATAAGAACAAAACGATTGTAATGAAATGTAGTAGAAATAACAAAGATGGCCCACTGAATGTGAAAATAGGAAGAGAAAAGATTATGGAGGTAGAAGAATTTTGTTATTTGGGAAGTAGAATTACTAAAGATGGACGAAGCAGGAGTGATATAAAATGCCGAATAGCACAGGCGAAACGAGCCTTCAGTCAGAAATATAATTTGTTTACATCAAAAATTAATTTAAACATCAGGAAAATATTTTTGAAAGTATATGTTTGAAGCGTCGCTTTATATGGAAGTGAAACTTGGACGATCGGAGTACCTGCGAAGAAAAGATAGAAGTTTTTGAAATGTGGTACTATAGGAGAATGTTAAATATCAGTTGGGTGGAAGTGACAAATGAATAGGTGTGATAGGTGAATAGGCAAATTGATGAAGAAAGAAGCCTTTGGAAAAATATAGCTAAAAGAAGAGACAGACTTATGGCCACATTTTTAGGCATCCTGGAATAGTCGTTTTAATATTGGAGGGATAGGTAAAAGGAAAAAATTGTGTAGGCAGGAAACGTTTGGAATATGTAAAAGAAATTGGTAGGGATGTAGGATGTAGGATGTAGGGGGTATACCGAAATGAAACGACTAGCACTAGATTGGTAATCTTGGAGAGCCGCATAAAACCAGTCAAATGACTGAAGACAAAAAAAAAATATTTTTTTTTTTGAGTAAAATTAATTTTTTTTGAATTTTATTTTACATTTTTCTTTTTCTTTTAAAAATATTATTATTTTTTTTTTTTGGGAATTTTCAATACGAATATTCTCTGTTACTTGTACAAGATGAAATTTACCGTATTAACAATAAATTTATATGACACATAAATTATATAAAAAGTATTAATTTGTGAGAAACAATTAATTTAGGACATTCAAGATGAACGCATGACAAAATTAAATCGTTCCTCTATACTTTCCAGATTATTCATGTGCATTAATTCACAATGAGTTATCAAAGCTTAATTTCAGCTTATATCAGCATTAATCAAATTAAGTGATACCTCTGCTCAACTAGGTTTTTTTAACTTGCTCTTAAGAGCAACGGTCAGTTGAATTTCTTATAATTAAAAATATGTTAGATTTATAAACGGGAAAGACAAAGTCACAAATATAGAAAACAGAGGAAGATAATTTGTAGGGAGAGAGATTGGGAGAATAAATTTGATGTCTAAAGCATACTAACGATGAATACGAGTATACGTATTAGTGTACTTGTGTTCATATCAAGTGTAGGGTTAAGTATAATGACGCATAGTACTTAAGGTTTGTAGAGTGATTATACTCGTATTGTGGTACAGTGGCATACCACCATAGACTAGTGAGTGATACTTATCCTTGTTGGTTCTGGTTCTACACAAGTAAGTACGTAATAAATTAACAATAGCATCGGATCGTTTCGTAAATGATTAACCGGATAACTTTACACTTGAAAGCTGTCATTTGTAACATCGTCGGTGTATTTTTAAATAGTATTCCTAAACTTCTAAATGAAAGAAACTGTTTAACAAAAATAATTAAATATATATTTAAAACGGCTAAGTTTTAATGAAAAATATTATATCACAAGTCACATCATGAAAGAGAAAATTATCCTTGTATTCCAAAGAATACAAGAATAAGATACAATACATTATTGTAATTTCAATTTATTTTAATGAAACCAGGAGGTAAGGAAAATTAGGAATAAAATATATCTCAATTATCTTCTAATTTTCCTGCAGTGTAATTTCAGTGTTAAAAAAAAAAAAAAAATGTTTTAAATGTATTTAAGAAAGTAGAGCATTTTATTAAAAAACACTTGGGTGGAGTAGTTAGCGTTTCGATTTTCATCCGGAGGTCCCAGGTTCGAATCCCGATCAGCATGGCATTTTTCAAACGTTTTAAAATTTCTATTTCATGTTCCCATGCCCAATCTTCGAAGTTTATATTGTGAATTAATCATCAAAAAAAAATAAAAAAAATAAAATCTTTCATGTGATCTGATATAATTACTGAATTAAACCTTTTTTTTTCAATTATTGCAATCAATTTCAAGAATACTTTTGCATACTTTAACGTTATTATGACACTTTTTTATTTTGTTCCACAACTAATATATTTACAATTGGCTTCTTAAGTGAAACCATAAGTAAATCGTTTTATAATATGTACATGTTAGGGGGTTCTTTAGGAACTCCCATCATAATAAGGCAATCAGCTTCGTCTACAGCGTATCAGAGCTTCTATGTCAAAACTAGGGAAACTTTAAAGGAAAGACAGCTTTTCAGGCATTAATTGGTATTTATTGGTATTATTCTCAATAACACAGCGGGGGTCCAGACGGGTCCTGGCTATACGGGAAAGGCGGACGAGCGAGCGAACCCGGTGACGGCTAGATTTTAATAAATGCAGAAGTATATGCGATATGTACGTGACTAAAACTTATGTTTTTGTAATTTGTTATTTGTATAATTTCTTGTGAATACTAAATGCAATATTATATTTTTATTTTTTTGTTATATACGGTGACAAACAGTACAGTAATTTGGTCTCCTGCTAGTTGGTATATTATATAAACACCGTTCTTTTTTGCGATCTGCCAATTTAATTTCATATTACGATTTGTACACGTTGTTATGTATCCAGATCGGTAGGTATATTTAATAATTAGTTCGGGTGAAATAATCGTCAATATGATCTATGATTTTTACTGCAGGACGAATTAGGTTATTTACTGTTGGACCCGGTATCTACCTGTCGTGTATATAACTAATGTTAATAAAGTAAATAAATTAGCCGGGCTGGTTTTAGTTTCATATTATGTTTATGTTCTCTGCTATTTTAATACGAAAACCGTTTCGGTTCAATGCCTTTGTAAATAACAATATTAGTCAATTATGTGGATTTGTGCGTTTCAACGTTTGTACAGAATTACGACTGAGCGGTTCTTGCGTTTTGGGAAAACCTTTATAGTAAATTTAAATTAACTGGAAATAGTAATTTACCGTACTGATATCGCAGCAACGTATTCGATTCCTCCTATTGGAGGTATTAGCAGCCAGCCGACTATCTTCACGAATAATATAAAAAAATCTCTCGCCTATATAAAAAAGTGATTTTATTTATAAAATAATTGAATTTTATTCCCTACCCGTATATTTTATAATTTTATATCCTTTACGATTTAATTTATTACGATATAATATTTACACTTTTGTTACAATTGTTGAGAACCACATATAAACAAAACATTAAAATATTATTTTTACGTCTACTTTTTTGTAAAGAAGGAGAGGTTTTACAAAAATTCAAATAAATAAAAATAATTTTAAAACACTTACCATGTTCGTTGACGCATGGTGAAAATTAAAAACTCAAGTTACAATGGGAAATAAAAATTAAACATTTTCTCTTTCCAGAAAGGTAGCCGATGAGTTCAGATTCGTATAAAAAAGATAAATTTAAAAGTCCATGCGTATTTTTTTTTAGAATATAAAATAGAATGCTCAAATCACGTTCTTACTTGATTTCTTCTTTTTTTTTTTGTTACAAAGAAACGATTAATAAATATTTTATTTTTATTTTTTTATGGTGAGCCAGTAATACAACCAGTGTTCCTTTTAATAATTTAAATTAATTGCTATACCCTAAAGGGAAAACGTAAATAAAAATCAACTTATCTAGTACGAAACATGCCAAATCGTGTTGTCCTTTATTTATATTAAAATTAGTAAATAACAAACAATAACAACGTTGCTTACGGATTGACTTTTATCCTAACAAACAATTCCTTTTCGTTTTGTAACAAATACAAAAGTATGAAATCATATTTTTACTTCCTTATCCGAAGTAAAGGAAGTACTGTGATCACAAAAATTGCGGTTTTCAGATTACAACGGAAATATCCATTTTGACTATCCATGAATCCATATTGACTAGTTTCGGCGTGACATCTACGTACGTATTATGTATCTCCATAACTCAAAAACGATTACCCGTAAGATGTTGAAATTTTGGATTTAGGACTGTTGTAACATCTAGTTATACACCTCCACGTTTGATTGCAATCGATTCGACCAAAAGTGTCCAAAAGAGCCGGAAATATAAAAAAAAATGGATTTTGGACTTTTTCTTAACTGCAGTAATAAGCCCTCGTTGAGCGCTTTTCAACGGTATGTCATAAGTGGTACTTATTTTCACTGGTTCCACAGTTATAGGCAAATAAAACTTTAATTAATGAAATATTTGGATCTTACAAGGGGAAGGCACATCGGTCAAATCCGATTTCACGTTCTTTTTTTGTAAATAATTTTTTAAAAAAATTTATTGATTTATTAATAATTAATAACCTCCGATTGTAAAAAAAATTACAATAAATAAAAATTCAATAATAATAAAAATTAAAAAATATCAGATGTTTTTAATGAAATAAAATTTTGTGTATTTTAATTTTTAAAAAATGTGTATATGTAATTTAATAGGCGTACAAGGAAATCATATGGTCCACATCATATTTTTTCCGTGAATATATGTTTCATGCATTTAAACCAGTACATGAATTTTCGTGCATATTTCAAATAATAATAATCTGACTGGAAAAACGAATATTTCTATACATCATCTAGTAATTTTGATGATTAGTAATTTTAATAAATATTTTCTATACCTAATGGTAACCGTTAAATCACCAAATTAGACGTTGTGCATTATGCGGTAAGTACGTAATTTATTAAAGCATCATGCCTATCAAAGGCGACTGAATGTATGACTGAATGGCACGAGTCACATTTTATAATTGTATTCTCTTTTGTGAAATCAAAATAAAAATGAAATTCAAAAAAATCTCTCCAAAAAATCAAAAAATCGTGCTATTTTCAAAAACAACTTACAAATCCCTATATTAAATTTAACGCGATCGACAGTTCACCCAAATATAAATACTGTAAGACAAGAAAAAAATTACATTTTCAAGTAAAAAATTCCGTATTTTATTTTCAAAACACTGTAAATCAGGAAATCATTCAAACTAAACCAAGAAAAATTATACACTTTTTCTTCAGAATAATAATTTTTTGTTTTTACTGAGTTGTAGTTTCACCAGGTTTTAATTTTCAACCGTCTTAAAATGGTTCAAAATATAAGTTCAGTTGACAATTTTTGGAGATTGTGTGTGTGTATGTGCGCGCGCGCCCAATTGCGATTACTCACGCTCACATACAACCGTTAATGAAATCTATGACTAATTTGTCATTTATTCATTTATAATTTAAAAAAAATTATAAATGAATAAAACGATTTATTAATCTATAATTAAAAAGATTGCTCAAAAAGACAATGGATTGTCGGGCCATCAAATGTACATGGTCTACCGAGGTGACTTTGAATGCATGACCTCTTACGCGGCGCCCGTTTGGGCGCATAGGTTGGATCCGAATAGAGCACTTCTTCAAAATTTAAGGAGTGCCCACCGCAGAGCCTTAACTGAATGCACTGGTGTTTTTAAAACAACCTCCTACGAGGCTACCACTGTATTGGAAAGGGCTCTCCCAATCGATTTAATGGAGAAAGTTCGGGCAACCATGTGGAGATTGCGAAGATGCCGCGAGGCCGAGGTATTTGGGATGCGGTTTCGAGCCGGGCCAGTACCAGAGTGGAACGGAGATCGCAATGCACCTGATCTAAATTTCTTTCAGTTGCCCATCTTCCGCCTGCGGAAAAGGCTGCAGAGCATGGCAAGAGGCTGCAAGAGGCTCGCGATGGGAGCATGGCAGCTGGAATGGGACGTCACGACTAAGGGAAGATCCTTGTATAAATTTTTACACGATCTGGGGGGATGGTATGCCTCGAGCTCGTTTTTAAGAGCAACGGGTGCTCGGTTGCTCACCAACCATGTAAATTTAAACCAATATTTGTTTCGGTTCCGCCTGGCAGCTGATGAGCTGTGCGTCTGCGGGGAGGTCCAGTCAAATGAACACCTGATGTTTGAGTGCCCTGCTCTTGGGGGTGCCAGAAACCGGGCCACCCTGGAACTTAGAGGTCAAGGAGGAAATTGGCCACTCACAAGCGGCGAGTCAATGTATGGAAAGCCGCATTGTCGGACCGTGTGGACGTTCCTTGATACGGTTGCTATGTTCAACCGACATCAGTAGTTTATCTAAGGGAAAAGACTCCTACCGCACTGCTGCGTGAAGCTAACCTATATATACGACTATATATAACCTATATATACGACTTACCATCAGCCAATTAAGGCTCCAAGCGCTTTAATATGGTGGACAGGTACTTAATGGCATTCAGTGACCTAGGCGTGGCAGTTAATTGCTGTACAGACGAAGTAAATTTTAATTTATGGATTTCATATATATTTTTAGTAGTTGACGGGGTGCGTACCGCTGTAAATTTTGTATATGACAATATATTTAAATTTTAGTAAATATATTTACTAATTTTAGTATATATATATAGCAAGTGAACGATTGGGACACGTAGGCCGGTGGTGTATGACACCGCGCTTAGTCCACTCACGCTGTTGGGTAAGCTCTAGGAGCTGTTTAGGACACTTTTCCCTACACTGTTTCGAGGCTCAGTAGTCGTTTGTGGAACAGATATTCGGTCTTATGCTTTAGGGCTACCGAATGGGGTGGTGGTGGGAGAAATGTCAAGCAAACCAATTATAATTAAAAAGATAATACATTTAAAGTTAAATTTACGACATTTTAATGAATTGAAAGAAACCTGAGCTTTCTCTGTAGTTTGATACTTTCATATTTCCGATTACATTCAAGCACGAAAATCAAATACTATAAATAGTTTATCATGACCACTTGATACGATAAACTTTTCCTTTCAGTTAATCGACACTAATTTAAACGTCTACATAATGAATAACTTCTAAAGTTGATGAAAAAAAAAAGATTTTTTCTTTAGGTTAAAAAACAAGAAAATGCACTTTGCACTTCCTAAATTTTAATGTAATTGTATTTACGTGAGCTACAGAAGAAAAATGAAAATCAAAATTCCAAAGTAAATGATAGAAATTGATTCAACTTTATAAACTATAGGAAAGGAAATCAGCTAAACTGTCTTACCAAAGCCTTCTCTAAATTAAAAATTTCTTGCTTTAACTTAAATAACATAATAAATTCCAAAAGCTGCCTTTTTATTTAATACATTATTACTAGACAAACGAAATTGTTGATTGTATGACAGTTGGAATAGTGAGTCTATTAAATCAAGGAAGATTCCTATTTATTTAAAAAAAATATTTTATTCCTTGTACATCAAGATAATTCCATAGTGTAATTGATCTAATAATGTTTTAAAAATCGTTATATATGTATTCTTATGACAAGTAAACAAAATGTGATCTTGCTATTAGGTTGGATATGGTATTAACTCCGATCAAGAGCATGATTTGTCGTAGAATTACTTATTTTGACGTTTATAATATTTATATTGTTTATAATATTTATAATAAATTTTGTAATTTTATTTATAATATTCCGATTGGTCGGAATTATTCCTCTTGTTACAAAATTTACAATTTTGGTCGTCTTAATTAGTGCGTTCTAAAATATCTTTTGCGTTGGTCAGTTACTCTCATATTGTAATCGGTTAAGTTTACTGTTTTCCTATCGATCAAATGTATTCATTAATATTATTGGTTAAGAATAAGCGGTTAAGAAGACCCGTGTAGTCTCCTTTTTGTATTCGTTTTTGGATTATTGGAAGTGCCTCTATGTTAAAGGTTGTAAAACTAAATCGGAACATTTGATTGGCTTGGATGAATGTTTGTTGGGATCGGTTAATTTTTATCGGGTTCAGTCTGTAAAGATTAGTATAGTTTATCGCGGTTCAGCCGTATTTAATTCCGTTTACGTACTGTTATTAATGAACAAAATTCCAATATATTTTAAATCAGCAGGGATGATTGTGAACGAAATGATTACTGATATCGACATTATTTATTCATTCTAGCAATTTGTAATAAATATGTAATATGAATTTTGTACCGCTTACACATGCGCGCGCGCTCATATCGCGGAGCCCAAAATGTACACTTTTCCACGTATGCATATTTTACGTTTTCCTGTGCAAATATACGCTTTAATATAAAAATTTCAACTAGGGTACTGCTCACTACACATATATGACTAGACCGTTATTAATGCATCTTTATTTACTGCTATTAGGATATCATAAATAATTTGAAAATGCACGTATTTTTCCTATAAAAATTAAATTTATTCAAAAATTGAAAAACAAAGTTTAAATACCAATTTTAGATAAATTTTGTATTATAGCGAAGTTCTTCACGCAGGTTAAAAGATTAGCAAAAATATTCAACATCTGCGTTAATAAAAAATAATTACGTTAAGTCTGAATGTCTAAGATTATATAAAAAAAGGTTAGCTTAAAACGCAAGGATCGCACAAAAACAATCCGTTTCGCTGGTATATTTAATTTAAATATCGTGTTTAACATTTTTATTTTGTGTTTGGCCCACGGTAATCAAGGACTGTTTGCTGGTAATATTAGTTTACTTAGTTTGTTTACATTCGACTTGAAGGAGTTGCTAGGTCGAATTTTAATTAAAAAATTACTTATTTGTGAATTATGACCGAACCAGATCGGTCCGGGGCCGCGTCCCCTCCTTTTGGGAAGGTTTCACTCCTGTTGCGAGTGGACTTCAAGGGTTTTGGCGCGTGAGGTTCTCTCTGATGGCACTGAGAGTGATAGTTCAGCGGATATGGAGATGACGGAACTTCGGCGGGAGAAGCGGTTGTTAGAAAGGTGCCGAGAGATGATGGAGAAAGAGACGTCAGCTAGAAGGCAGCAAAGAGCTAATGATTTACTGGCTTTAGCCGCAGTTGACATTGCAGGAAGCAGAGGCCTTGAAGAGGATTTTCCGCCTCTTCCAGTCAGACCAATGATGATAAGGAGGTGGGGCAGGGACTCCCGAAGACATTTGGGAAACAGAGGTTACGTCTCTCCCTCCCACGGCGGCTGAAGAGAAGAAGAAATCCAAAGGTTGGCATTCCTTATCCACTGGTGGTTTGTCTGCAGTGGTCTCTTGATTGGAGGAGGGAAAGCAAGAGAGTTGGTACTAGTAAGGATCTTAAGAGGTGGGTGAAATGTCTGACAAATAACACGGCGATTCTTTTACGTTACTTTAAAGAGTTCAGTTCTCCGTAACGTGATCACAAATTGTTGAATAAAGAGTGTTATCGTAACACGGATGGCATCATTCGAATGATAGTTGAATGCTTGGTTGCGAGTCTGGCTCCGGGGTGGTGGGGAAATATAGATTTAAAAAAAAAAGCTTAAACTGAAAGTGATTTTTAATATACGCCACTGTCATTTCACGTTTAAAACCCTTCAGTTAAAAAAAAAAAAATTATTTCTCTGAGCTAAATTTAATATGTTTATATTGGGATCGTTGTATTGTTAAACAGAAAATTTAATACAATTTCTAAACGTAGCGAGGGATGCGATTTTTGTAGCACTCCGTAAAATTACGCTGTGAGTGTATAATTAATCTTCTTTTTTTAAATGATTGATATTATTTGCAGGTTATTTTTTTAATTACGTATAACACTACTGCAAAACGCTTTTGTTTTTATAATGGCTTTGTTAAATTAAACTCGTACGCCTTATCTTGGTTTTTCCATTAGTCTTTGCACGTGATAACTTAAGAAATATTTTTAAGAAAGCAATGCGAAAGAAATTATTTCATGTTGAAATTTATATTATAGAAAAATCTTTTAATTACTATTGATCACTCGATATATTTTGTAATACGCCGCTTTCTTTGGAAAAATAATTTTTTGGCACTTTTGTATGTTTAGTTGCGGATCCGACTCCGGGGGTCCGGATCCGCAAAAAAATGAGAAAAAAAATTTCAAAGGCTAAGATATTATCCCGCCTCGCTTGAGATGCATTATTTTAAATAGTTTCTTTTACATGAACATGATATAACATTATATTCGGCTAGTTAAAGGCTATAAAATGTAAAGCTTATGTTATATTACCTATCTGTTTTTTAAAAAGAAGTCAGTTTTTCAAGAAATGATTTTGATAATTATTTTTCATTCCTTTTTAACCCGGCATATTCAATAAAAAAAAGATGATTTATACTTTTTTTATTCAAACGCAGCTTTGTATTTCTTTAAAAATCATTAAAACACATCTCAATTGGCTACAAGGAAACAAGGAAAACAACTATAAGCTAGATAATGAATTATGAAAGTCGTTTAAATACATTTAAATTTAAATTAATAAATAATATTCATGAATAAAATTGCTAAATCTTCACATAAACTACTGTTAGAGTATCATCTAGAGTTACTCATTAACAAAAAGATAAATCGCTACAGTTTTAACGTTTGAATCGATCGAATTTTCATGTTTTCAAATTCATACTCGATAAATTGATATTTGAGATCAGATAATTAGAAGCAATTATCAAAATATTGAACTGTAATTTGGGTGAAGAACAGTATTAATAACGCCTATAAATAAAAAATTGCAACCACACGGTTGCCTCAAACCCGGTTTGCCTCATTACCGGAACGGTTAAATCTTAACCATTCCGGTACCTGCAATGAACCTAAATCTACGAATGTATTTTCTAAACTAATTTAATAATTTTTAAACCTTAAAAAATATATAATTCTTTTTCTGCATTAGCCTGACAGGTTTCTATAGGTTATTGACAGCAGTATAAAAAATTGTTCAATATTCATTTACTTACATATCTAATTAATATAATTTTCTGTGATAAGATATTCGGATTTTATAATTCAGATAGCATTTGTTGAATTCAACAACCGATTTCTTGTTTGTAAACTACTGAAGACAACATTTTACGCGATGTAACGTAATTAATATATGACCGCTAGATTCAAAAAAAGCGTTCTCAATAATAACTTGTCTAGTTGACACCATGGTAGGTAATGTGAGTGTCGTATGTGTCCTCCACTGAGCTTACGTGCTGTTGGTTACAACTATATTCATCATAGACGCTAGAGAATTGACCGCAATTACGCTCAGTGAAGTAATAATCTCACTATATGCACAATATCTAAATTTTTGTAAAGCAGTTCACTCTTCAGTTACAACTTGGTTTATGTGTAAGTGTGTATGAAAGCACCAAATTAAGGAGTACTTTTGTGAGTTTCATGAAATACAAACTTGAGACAACTTGAGACACTCATAAAGAGTATCTCAAAATTAACGAAGCGTTTAAATCGCATGCCATTTTTTCCGTTGGATTGGCAACGCTATTTTAAGTACATATTCCGGTAAGTCGTGATGGAGAGATACACGATGCCGGAGCGCATAAGTATCGCGAAGACATATTACAAATACGGAGAGTGTTGTGCTGAATCTAACAATGGTGTACGTAATCGCGAGAGGTAACAAAATTTTTGTTGCCTCTATTGGAAGCCATATATTTTGGTATTAATGAAGATAAGATTTTCTTCCAGCAGGAGGGCTCCACGCATTATGCAGCGCGCGAAACTATTGACTCGTTACAGCAGAAATTTAGTGGTCGGCTGATTTCGTGCAACAGTGATCATAATTGGCCACCAATGTCGTGCGATTTTAAACAGTGTAACTTTCATCTCTTGGGAATTGTAATATCCAAAATTTATACCAAACGTATATTAATTATTCCTAAAGAAGAAATTCGAAATGTTATCGCAACAATTGAGCCAAAGGTCTGCGAAAACGTGATTGCAAATTTTGTCAAAAGATTGATTGCGTGTGAATGTCGTATTAGAGGTTAAAGATATTTGCCGGATATTATTTTCAAAATTTCATCGGTGAATTTACTGTTATAAAGTACGACACAATTTTGCCAATTCATGTATAAATAATGATTAATTTTCTAAATTTAAATTCTACTTTACTTTTGAGACATCTCTATAAATTCCACATTAAAGTCTTAAACAGATAATAAAAAAAAGCTGCATGCAAAGTATTGCATATCTTTCCCGGCTATTAGTAATAAAAATTAAAAGGGTTAGAGCAAAAAGTGTCCAAAAAGCATATATCAGATATATTAAAAAACTTATCAAAGATCTTTCCAAAAATATTCATATATAGGTTAAACATATCCAATTTGCTTAAGTTTTCTCTAAATCTAATCTAACAACCCCTTTTATAAAGAAGATTAAAATAAGAAATAACCTTTAACAAACTTTTCTATAGTTAAGAAAATTATGTCTCTATACTTTTACTTTACTGTTTTTTATTACTTTTATTTTAACCTAAAGATTTAGGTTTTATTTCGTTCCGGGGTCTACAGTTTAAAAGAAAAATGTAGACTAATTGATAGCTCTATTTATCGAAATGTTTAAAAATATTAAATTTTTTTTGAAAAATAATAAAACCGAAAGTTGAGCAAAAGAAAAAAAATTATATACCTTTAATTTTAAGAGGCGGAGGTTGATTTTTAGGTTATTTTGAAAAAAAAAGTTATTATTTATATATGTCGGTAACAAATTTTCTTTTAATAAAGTTTTCACGAAAATGTCTTTGAAGAAAATCGACAATGGAAATTTTTTCGTTATACTTCCAACCTCCTTAAGAATTAAAAAGATATTAATATGATCAGTGCCCTATAGATAGAAATAATTGAGCCAAATTTGAAGAAACTCGATATGGTCAATCCTGAAATGTAAGGCCAAAATCAGTACGACACACATACCTATATGTTTTGATCTAGTTGAATTAGTTGGGCCCTAAAGCATAAAGATTTGCAAAAATTCGTTACTCCATTTTTGCATGATCACCATACATTCCCCTTTAGTACAGATATTCTAGCCATATTCTCCGTAAAAGTAAAACAAACTAAATATCCCTTTTTCCATAAAACTACCGACTTTTGGTCTTTGTGTTGAATTTTATTGTTTAAAAAATGAAAGTTATTTTACAATCAGTCCTCCTATTTTTTTTTGTGAGCTGGTTTTTCCATGTGAGATATTAAAGAATGATCGAAAATGATAAAAAAAGTCGTAAATGTTAACACGAATATGTTATATTTTTTATAATTATAGTGTTATCAATATAATTATCAAGCTAGGTCGTTAATTTTGTCTAAAGTACAATTCGCAGGTAAGAGACTGGGTATTGATTGAATCGTTCATTGTTTCGTTGGTCTCCGAATTTTTGAGGTAGTTTCTTTACCAGAGCGCTGTAGGCAGCTTTTTCTTATTCTGTCGTGATTTTGTGTTAAGTAACATGTCTGTGAAACTCCATGTGGTATTAATTATATACCAAGAGAATGATGGCCAGAAAGACCGATGATGTGCTTATGTAATTATGCAGGCCAGGCCACATAGAATCTACATCCATCTTGGATCGTCAGGTTCTTACACGCTGAGTCATTACAGAATGTAAATTTAGAAAAACTAAACTATTTTCATCCAGAAAAAATATTTCTGTTACTCTTAAAATTTTTACCAAGAACAGTTTGTATTCGATTCCTGATATTTCGTTCCTATGAAACAGTATTATTACTATACGATCTGTAAAATATTCACTTAGTATAAGAATTTGATTTTTATAAAAAGTAGAATTATTTTTTAATTACGTCGTTTTTTGTTATTATTGTTATACAAGTATTCCAACCTTTTGTTAAATTTTCTTTTATTACGTTTTCTAAGTTGATTTCAACATTTTCCTTTCACTTTGACTTAACTGCTTTGTTTCGAATCGGTTAATATGAGTAAAGCATCGTCTTTTTTATCAGCAAAAAAATATTTTACCTTACAGTTCTATTTTCTTGTTCAACCTCCGAGACCACAGTTAGGTATTGCTTCAGAGGATGAGATGAATGATTTGTAGCGTCTGTGAAAATGCCATGCTTGATCGGGATTCGAATCCGGGACCTGCAGAAGAAAGGCCGAGACACTACCACTCGCGCTACGGAGGCCGGCAATTTGCCTTACAATTTCTATTACACAATTTTAATATCAAATGACTACTTCACATAAATTCGGTGCAGTTTATAATCATTTGGCATTTGGTTGCGTTGTGTTCATTCTAAACGTATAAGATTTTTTTGTCCTCAGATGACAAACCCTCTTTTAATAAAAATTATTCTCTATTTTATAAGTTATTTTTACGCAATCTGTATTAAATTTCCTTATGATTTATAAAATTAGTAATTGCTTTAATATTATTAATAAATTATCGATTGTTGAGTTACGAAGTTATTTAAATTATTATAAAAATTCAGTCGTGCAATTATTTTATGTAATTTTGTTTCTTAATTTGACTTAACGTTGTAAAAACCGAACACTATAACTGGTTTATATATGACTTCTTCAGATTTTCTGAATCATTAATTACCAATAATACTAATTATTAGTATAAATATAAATTTTCTGTTTGAATTTATAGATATTTGTGGTTTTGGAAATTAATATGGTATTTTGATTGGTCACAATATAATGCACTAGGAATATTGAGAACCAAATGGAGTACGAGTATTGCATTTTGCAAGAAAAATACTGTTTATGGAAATTGATAAACTTTCTGCATCGGTTGATTCCCTCTATTATCTAATTTCCTGGAAGTGTTAATATATATATATATACACACACACACACTTTATGAATGGGTGTGCTTATTTACAAAACGTTTTTACAACATTTTAGTTTTATTAGACAGAATTATTTTATGAATTTGATTTAGGTGCCTCATGTAATGAAATAGTTATAGGTAATGGTAAATAATGATACAGAATTCACACAGATACCTTTGGGATATCCTTCTATCAATTTACGATATCTCAATTTAATAAAATATTTATGTGTCTGTGAATCGTACTGATGAAAAATTGAAATCGCTAGAGGTTTTAGCAAATTCACTAATGATTTGTAACTGATTGAGTTGGGAATATTGAGTTTTATTATTTAAGACATTTTTGTATATACTTGATTGCATGTGCTTCGTTTTATCGACAGCTTTTGTATATATATGTATACAATAGCATCCCTGTCGCGGCAATGTACGATTATTGCGTTTCCCGTCACCGTATATTTTTTTTTACGATTTTTGTCAAGTAATCGGAGGCAGGAGCAGCCAGTCTAACCAGTCGCGTCGCAGATGCAGTACCGGTAGCAGTGGCTGTAATAGACTGGGCTGCAGGGCCGTACAGCGTCGTACCCCTTAAATTATCAAAATTAAAAAATTAATTGGAAATGGTTATTCGATATTAACCTGAAAAGTATTTGTAAGCCCAAATAGTCTATATCTAGTTAAATTTAATACGAAATGGGGAAAATTTGCAGTCATTTTTCTATATTTTTTACCTATCTTCACCACTTTCAAGGTTGAATTTCGAGAAATGTAGAAATTCATTTTCAGATATTCATACAAAGATTACATACACCCAAATTTAAGCTGATATCTTCATTTGTAACCAAGTAATTAAAGGAATAGTTGGATTAATAAAAAAAAAAATCCATTTTAACCCTTTAAACTCGGAATTCCAAAAAAAATTAGTGAAATTGCTCTTTAGATATTCACACGAAGATTTCAGAAATCAAGTTGATATCTTCGTTTGTTAACGGAAAATTAAAAAAAAAATAGTAAATTTCATTGTTACTCCATTTTAACTCTTTAAAATAGAAAATCAAAAACTTGAAACTTCAAAAATACTTTGTTAGTGAGCACTTAGATCGTAAGAAGAACGTATTAAAATTTTCATCAATTTATCTTTAATAATTTTTGCTGGGTGTTGATTATGAAAAGTGTTTCATAACAGTGTGTCATGTAGTGATGACATGGTTTTATATATAAAAATATATATTTATGTAGTTTTTTCTCTTGTTGTACAGGTCATACTGTCTTTTAAACTTAACATTTCAATGTAATTAATTAGCGGCCCGATGCTTTGCATCGAAGTATTACTGAGTTAAACAGTTGAGCATTTGTTCTGTTGATCGTATTTCATTTCTTTTACTGTTTTGCAGAAATCCAGTTTAAACAATATTTATAGACCGTTTCGTTGAAATTACTGGTTGAAGAGCACATTTAAGTAATTATTAATTATTTTAAACGAAAGTTTAATCTTATTTATTTAAATAAAATAATATTTTTTATTATAACAATTTTAATGCACCGGGTTGGTCTAGTGGTAAAAATCATCGTAAAAAGTCTGCTGTTAGACAACTGATTTTCGAAGTCGATGGGTTCTGAGGTTCAATTCCTCGTAAAGGTAAGTTACATTTATGTGGGTTTGAAACAATGGAAACCACTTTATTTTGGTAGTTGGGATTCAATTAACCATATATCTCAGAAACGGTCGGCCTAAATTTGTAAAAGATTACATCTCATTTATATGTCAAACACATCATCTGCATTTTATTGGGCCATGTGTTTCATATTGTTCATAAGTTGAACAGAATGCAGCGAACAAATTAGGAATAGAAAATAAAAATTAAGAATTTTAATTCTTATATTTAGTCATATTTTTTTAGTTAAACTACGTACTTTTTGGTGGTTGACGTCTGAAAAGTCCCTTGACAGGGATTTTAATATATTTTTTATCCAGTTATTTTCGTACAATATTTATATTATAAATAGTAATTTTTATAGTTGCATATACATTTTAATGATATAATAATGCTAATAGTTATAATCTATTTGTTTGTTTTTCTTCGATAGTTGGGGTATAGCCCTAAAATAATTATTACTACAAACTATTTTCATTCCAAAAAGCATTGAATATCGTAGTTTATAAACATCTTTTTATATACCCAACATAAATGTATTCTATCAAGCTGAATCTATTATTTAATAATTTATTAAGAAGTTATGTTACAGAAAGCTTAGTAGTAATTAATTTATTATAAATAAATTACCTCAGTGACAGTTACATTATTTTGTTAGCAATTGAATATTCTAATCTTAGCTTCTCAGCCTATATGTTGGTGTAATAATGCAGTAGAGTTAATTCTTGTCTTCTCAATTAGGAAAAAGATTTATTAAAGCCTGATTTAACCAGCTCTACATAAACGCCAACGGATTTTCAATTCCTTTTTCCGTTCAGTATTTCTCTACATAAGTTTCCCAGTTTCTTATGATTCAGTTTCAGAAAGATATTTTTATACGTTTTGGAATCTGATATTTATATTTTTATTTATTAAAACTGTTATTTATAAAACTTAATTCTTCTTTTCTTACGATTATAATAACTTTATTTTCTTACAAACAATTGTGAACAAGAAAAATTGTAAAAAAAATTAGCGTAACAAGTTTTACACTCCAGGGTTGCCTATTTAAATAATTATTAACTTATGTATGATTGTTAATATTTTTGTACTACACCGTTAGTTTTGTAAACTGTGAAAACTTTAGAACTAAGTAAACCCTATTACTTTAATTGTATTTTTATTTTATTTTATAATATCCTTGCCAATATTTCGTGATATACGTGGTGTTATAAAAAAGTACAGATAATTTTTTATGCCTTATTAACTGAGTTCACGTATTTCTCACAAGATGGCAGGATTATTTATAATATATATATATATATATATATATATATATATATATATATATTTTCAGCCGTATTTGACGTGTAGGTTTTCTGCCTCACAAATCGTGTATTTACTATCCCTTCCGATTAAGGAAGTTTAAGTAAATTGCAACACAAAAAATCACGTGAAGAGAGGAGTTTCCAGCAAACACCCTCAATAATGCGTATATATTATAAATAAACTACATATACATGAAAAGTCTGTTTAAATAAACACAATTGCATTAATATAATAATAATTGAGATCATTACTATAGTTAAGATCACAAAAATTCAAGAGAAGTTCAAATTTTGCAGCTAAATATATACGACGCGATTTAGTTTGCTTGAAAATAACGAAAAGTTATTCTCTAACGGTATTAAATTCAAAGGATTATTTGGGTTTAATTATTGTATTATCCAGAAGATTTTAATTAAGTTTTGGATTAAAAATAGAATGAAGCGCAATGAAGTGGTGAAGATATTTGGGAAGTCTTTTAGTGAAGATATATGGTATGTTAACACCAAAGGTTTATGAGTGGTACAAACGGTTTCAGGAAGGCTGAAGACGTTGAAAACGACAAAGGTTTGGACATCCGAAAAAATCAATAAACAATGAAAATGTTGACAAAACAAAACAATAATTAGAAGATCAATAATCTATCAATTAGAGCCATGTTCTTGGATCGTCCGTAGCGTTCTATATAGTAAAATACTATCGTATTAAGATTTTTTTCAGATCAGACACTGAACTGAATATTGATGGCATATTTAAATTTCCATCCATCCTTGATTCATGTAGTCCAGGAAGTAAAGATACATGATTTAAATAGAATAATTATTTCTTTGAAGAGTTCCTTATAACAAAATTTTACCAAAAATTACGAAAAAATCTTTGGATTTTTGATGAAACCCATTTTCATCTAAAAGGGTTTGCTAACAAATAGGAATTAGAAAAAAACTTTGTCTTACAAAGACAAGATACTTTGTTTACATGATACTATTATGCGATGAAAAGCGAGTGTGGTGTATACATGAAAAGTAATTTCATGATTATCAAAGGATTACAGTACATCTTTATCAGTATGATTAATTAACGACCAGGTTCCAACTTCCTTCATTTTTTCTTTCTTACGGATTCCTCTTTTCCCAGTACCACATCATTTTCTCCCCAGTTTTTCTTTGGGTTCTTTGTCCACACTTCAGTTTAGGATTTTCCTTCCTTCACTTTTGTTCTTGGAAACCCTCTAATGTAATTTTGATTTAAAAGATGTATCGACTTTTAATATCATTTTATTGTAATTTAAAATTTTACGTCTTTTAACTTCTTAATCCAATTTATAATCTAATTCATCGCGGTATGTAAGTTTCAGAGAATAAGTGAGATAATTAAAGGGAGAGTTAAAGAGAGAAAGCGAGTAAGTCATTAGATAAGAAAGAGAATGGGAAAGAGATTTGTTTGGACGTTAAATACACACAGGTGCTCTAAGAAAACTGTTATAAACTACTGTTTTTTTTTTGTTTTTTTTTTCAGTGTACTCGTAAAGAAGATTATATTGTAATAATTCATCCATCAATTCAATTCACTCCCAAAAAATGGTCTCCGATTTGCATAAAATGCTCCGTCGTTTTATTATGTAAAATCTGCAACATTTGTCATTGAACTCGCGTATCTACCATTAACTTCCCTTCCTGGCGAATGATATAAATTAAATGCGGACATATGCCGTAAGGGTTTCGCAAATCGTAAAATGAACAAGTGATAAGGGCAAAATTTTGTAAAATTAAATCCGATATTCCTAGAAAATAGATTTCATATTCTCTCGAGTGTTAAATATATTGCTGTTAAAGAACATAAAAATTAAACTGCCAATACCTTAATTTATCGCCTACAAGAAACTATGTTTCTTGTTTGCACCTATCAGAAAACAACGTTACAAAAATATCCACGCATGTTTAAAATAAAAAAAATCTGTATTAATATATTAATAAAAAAAATATTCGTGTATTTTTTAATCGGTGTTTTAATAGATGTTTGATTAAAGTTTTTGCCATGTAACCAATCCTTTTATGAAAATCTCACTTAATGCACAATGAATCGAAAGATTAAACAAATTTTGCGATTTTTAGTTTTTTGTTCTAAAATGTTGTTCAAAATTCCTCTTTCGAATGCCGTTTGAGTCACCAATCTGTGTTGTATATAAAAGTATTTATGGTTTTTTCTCAACACATGTTTTTCATTTTATCAAAAATGTTGACTTTCAGCTACTTTTGTTTATTTTAATATTTTTACTCTTGATTATTTTTATGTTTAACTACTTTATTTGTTTATAAATTTAGTAGCATTGCTTCTTTTTTTATTACGTCACATCTTATTTCCCCACCCTGGAGCAGGAAATGCAATCAAACATAAACTCAGCTCCGAGGGTGCCATCGCCTCAAACTAACTCCCACAGGGATTTTTCACCGGGACTAGGTCCCGGGGACATATCTGGACATATTGAGGGGTCATATCTTCCCCCTCAAAGGGTGCTTCAAGGGAGACCCCACCCGATCATTGATGATAAGACGCTGGGGCCTCCCACCCCTCCCGGAGAAGGCCTCGTTTAAGAAGGTCGGAGAAGGGGCCTCCCGGAGGAGGCGTATAAGTAATGTTAGGAGCCGAATAAAAACACGACTTACCAATATGGCGTTGTGTGTCAAACCAATTTTATACGGACTATAATTACTTTTAATACGCGAAACTCTTTGCAATGATTGAACATTAACTTAAACCTCTTCAAAAATTATTCCTTTTGACTTTTGAACTAAGTCACATTTTGATATCATTGTTTTTCTATAACACGGCTGGAATTCTTTTCGTTTAATGATAAGAAGCGTTGTCGAAGACAATAACCGAATTCTCTTCCAAAGGACATAATACACCGCTAAACCATTTCTAAATAATTCAAATTCGTGTAATTTTTTTAGGAATCGCGTTTTTATCAAAATCTCCTTTATATATATATAATGATTAAATCATATACATATTTAATCATATGTATATGATTAAATGTTTTGCTATTATTTACATATAGCAGGTATGATATTTTGTACAACCCGTTGCAGGTACAGCCCATCGTCAGGTAAATTATACTAATCCATAAATTCCCATTATGTACCTGACGATGGGCTGAGCACAAATCTGGTTGTACAAAAAAATCATATCGGCTAAACGTGGTAACAATAAAAAAATTAAATCATTGTTGTTATTAAGGTAATATTAAGTGTTATACTTTCTGCTAAGAACACTACGATTTCTATGTTAAGAACTGTTAAAATGTAAATATAAATGCAATGCAACCTACATTGAACAAACGGGAAGAAAATTAAAATTAAGACATAGCGAACACATGAGAACTTTTAAAATCAAAAACAAGATTTTAATTATGCAACAAATTTAATAAAAAATCCCTTTCGGCACGCCAGAAGGCAGAGGTAGATTTCACCGGTGCTAAGTAGGGAATAAAAATATTTCCACCTTAAAAGTTAGAAAAACTATATATTTCTTAAAGTTAAGAAATTGTCGTATTGAACTACAATACGAAAATGGTTGCATGTGAAATAAAGTTTAAATATTTTGCATACAAGCCTCATCTTATTACAATTCCCCATCATTTTGGTCATCCTTTGCTGTAAGGGTTTTTCATTTCAAAAATTGTTTCAGATAAATGTTTTTGGTAATGTTTAGAAGATTAACGACCACTTTAAACCGATTCCGTACAGTGCCTATTAAGAGAGGTATGCTTTTTTGTCTTCGAAAACAAATTTTTTCCACCCCCTGGGCCAATGATTGCTGACATCAAAAAACTTTACTTAGATCAAAACAATATTTTGTTTTTTTTTTAAAAAGCCCTCCCCCCCTTTCGTCCCACACGGTCCGATTTTACCCATTAACGAACTCGACAGAGATTTTAGGTCTTTATTTCTTATGTAACAATTTCTAAGTGACTGGCGCAAAATTACGGCAGTTATCGTGTCCACTTTCTTGTGGACACGATATATATATAAATTTTTGAACTGACGGTGGTTTTGGGGTCTGTGGGATGTGAAACGTGAAGATATGTCGAAATTTTCCGGAAGTCAAATCATGGTACCCCGTTACAATAGGTAGCCTTGTTATGAAATCTACCTAAAAGGACACACCTCTACGAAAATGGAAGAATCAATGAAATTAATTCGTTACAATAAAACGATTATAAATGAACAGATCAACAATCAAGCGGATGTCCTTTTCAAGAACCACAAATTATCGAAAGCAGGAAATAGTTAATTAAAATTAAAAGTTTAACCGTTGATAACAAATAAACAAGAAGAACAAATAAGGAGGCATAACGTCAAATAAAGAGAGGGCCGTTGACTAAATAAAGACTAACAGAAATTTAAAAGTGCCAGTACAATAAATTTTGACAATGGACTTAATCCGAAACGGGTCAACATATAGTAAAATAATGAAGCTAAGAAATGTAAACGGTACTCAAAATAGAAATTTAAATCATATTAATAAAAAATGCAGAAAACTATGCACTGCAATAATTACTTAAATATTATATTTTAAATGTTATAATATAAATATTAATTATTGTTAATGAACTTAGACTAAGTTGCAAATCAGAATATGAAGAGTTTTAGTCTTTCAATAGCCATCTAAATAAGAAAATAATTAAATTACATTTTATTTATATTTAAATCAGGTGAACTAGTGCAAAGAACTGTGTTTAATTATATTTATCTATGTTTAATATAAATATTAATCTACTTAATCAGATATTAATTAAACAAATCATCAAACATCATTAAACAATTATAATAAAAAGTGACAAAAGAATACGTTACAATTAATGTGTTTATTTGTTGTATAATATTGGTTAGTTATTTAACAAGAAAACGATTAGTAAATAAGTCTGTTATGTAAAACTTCCTTGTTAGTAAGGTTATCACAAGGTGTTTTTTAAAAATAAAATTCTGTCTTTCTACTGTTGACCACTGAACACATACATGCAGTATAAAAAAAAAAAGTTAATAAGATGAAAAAAAAAAAGGTTAGTTAAAATAACAATAAAAATGAAATGACCAAAAGAAACATTTATTCAATATCTAAAAATGAAGGAAATTAATATATATTATATATATATAAATATAATAATATATATTTAACTCGTATATATATTATTTGTTCACTAAAAGTTGTAGTACAAAAATTATTAAGAAGAAATTTACACTCTTCTAAACAAGTAAATAATCTCATATACAAAATAAAATTACGCACTTAAAATAATACAACTATCTTTATCATTAATGTAATAATAATAATAATTACAATAGCTTACTTTTATGAAGTTCAAATATATAATTAATGATTTATTTTTTTTTTTAGATCAGTTTAAGAAAAATAAAAACAACAGCAATTTAATTACTATTATTATTTTTAATTAAATATACACTACAACCGCATTAAATATCCATGACATGTAAATAAATAATTAACTACTAATATTACATTACTAAAATGATCTTGAATAGAAGTAAACAAAAATTTTACATTAATTAAGAAATAGATAACAGTACAGTAAATGTTTCAAGATCATTTTGTATTATTATTATTATTATTATTATTTAATTAATAAATAAGGGATCTGTTTCTTTGACTACGTTCACCACTGCTCATGATTGTCGACGGGCAATGAAAAACTACTGACATGCAGCTTTTCTCTTCCTAGCTTAGACCATTTACATAAAAATTATCTAAAATGGATTTTTTGTGCTAAATCTATATATATAAAAAGAAAAAAGAAACTAATACCAACAATATTATTTACGAACAAGGATTACTGATAAAATAAAACAAAATTTTATAAATTATTAATATTAATTGAAATCATGCATAAAAAGTCGAAATTTGTTTATTTTTCAGTCTGTTTGTTTTAGAAGCACGCAAAAACCTACTGATGGAATTCGTTCAAATTTGCAGGTTAAATTCGTGTTATCGTACGAAAGTTTTAAGCCATACACTGAGGCCCTAGGCCTTTGCGGGTGAAGTTGTCAATTAAGAAATACGTAAATCTATCGTCGTCAAAGGTCTGTGTTCGTCAATTACCATAGTTACTGTTATTCTGCCTTTTGTAATTTAGTTTCTTTTTCAAATACAAAGCCTGTTTACTTTAATCGTTATTTAATCAGTATTATTCTCAAAACCGTGAGGGTAACGACGCGGGTGTCCTGGTTAGATGGTGATTGCGAGCGAATCGAGCTCTGCGGCTCTGGGGTTGGTCCGTGGCCCCGGTAGCCCCGGGAAACCCACGGATCGGCTCCGTGGTTCGTCGGCATCGAGTGGACAACGGGAGTCCTGACCGGCTATTCATAAATAAAAAAAGACTGTTTATCAATACAACACCACTAACATTTTAGCCATATACCGGAGAAAATTTTGGTTTAATGAAGAATCTTCTTGAAAAGTACAATCTAACTTTTAAAATAAGATTTTTTTTTAAATATATAATTTTATAGTTAGAATTATCAATTTATTCTTCGTAAGATGCACGTTTTTGCTTATATGTAGGAAATAAAAAAGTTACAATTATTTAACTAATTTTATTTTTTTTTTTTAATATTGTATTTTTTTTAATATCAAATACTAAGAAGAATAATTATTGGGAGATAAATAATTTTTAATAAATTAGATAATTTAGATAAATTCTTGTTTAACACTACATTATCTTTCGAATTACCAAATAAACTACGTAACGATTAGGCACCCAGATATATTTTTTTATGAAATACAGAAGTAAACGTGTATATATTATATATTTCAATTTTGTATGTTTGTAATGATTTGAAAAATACAAATTAAATAAAAGGATTTTAATAAATGTGAATTTTTTTTTCTTTACAAAATTATGAATTAAAATTTCAAATGTTGTTCATTGTTTGTAATCGACAAAGCTTTTGTAATGAAGTTGTCGCGACCAACTAAAAATGGAATGTATTTGGTGGATTACGCTAACGATTTTATTGGGTTTGTTCCATCTATTACTCAAAGGTGTACCCAGACCAGCCCCTCTTCTGATTACTTCTACCGGCCAAATATCAGCATGTACAAAGGCGTAAAAAATATTTGCACGTGAACCAGAATCTACTTTATTATAACTTTGACATACAGTATATTAAGAGTTCTTACTTTTATAGTAATTAGTATGATTTTCCTAAGAATCATCTACATCTTTCTTTTTTATTACCCTTGTAACGCCGTTAGACCGTGGATTATAAATCTATACCGATTAAAATAAACTGAGTTTAGTGTTATTTTATAAAATTCAGTTAAAAATAATTCAGGCTTAAACAATTTAATTATAATTATTTAATATATTTTGCTTTTCTCGTAACATGCCAAAGATGTTACAAAACTTGTAACATCAAAAACATTACTGTGTTATGACGTAACATGCCAGCAACGAAATTACTGAAATAAGAGCAATGCAATATTTATTTTATAATGATGCATACATAAACTCATGAACTTTTCTATAGGTGACAAGGTAGTTCTTGAACAACTTCAATATCTCCGTGATTTCATTAAAAAAATATTTTGGGAACATATCCTTTATCTTAACATTACTTAATTTTACAAAGCCTATAAAAATGACAATATTCATATTGCAATAGCCTATACAATAGCTTATTTCAAATGAAATAATTTGGAGCAGAAAATACAAAACAATGGAATTTAATGCCTACTTTTAAAATACACGGCCATGTTTATCATTTGATTGACAGTTTACTCCCTCAATCTGAAAATATTCCTTAACTGTTATAGATCTGTTTTTATGTCTAAAACTGATAAAATATCATATCGATAAATTACTGTATAAACTCGACTTTGAAAAAGAAATACATTGAATTATTGCAAAAAATTCGTAAGTTAAGAACGGTCTCATAGAGATTTCAAGTATAATATTGAGTCCAGATAAATTAATAAATTAAACAATTTGAAATTGATTATTCGTGCTGACCGGATTGCGATTGGTGAACACAAAGGCCGATATAATCCGCCTACATTTGTTGAAGTACATAGCTGTATTGTTGGTGGACGAAGACAAAGATCCAAGAGATACTGTATTACATTTTTGTGATGATCGATTACAAGGTATTTCTGAGCGTGTCATCGTTTTACTATCCGTTAGTTACAGTAACATATTGTAAAAGATAGAAAAAATGTATAACTCGTAAGGTTTTTTACCTTCTGTTTTACCTGTTTAATATTACCTATTTTAATATTTTCTTATAAAAAAAGAAAAGTAGATCGAATATTCATTGATATATGTATATTTTATACAAATCAATACTCTACGATCGAACCCATTAATTCTCAAGAAAGTTAAAATAAGTTGAGGTTAGCTTCTGAATTAAAATTTTTCGCGTAAAAATTAAATAATAAAAATATAACTTTTTACTCTCTTTTCAATATTCCAGTTCAAAATAAAGAAAAAAATGTAAAAGCAAATACTACATAATTTCAGTAATCCTTGTTTATATGTATAACTGTAGAGGAGTAATATTTCTCCCTATAATTTTATTTGGTGCAAATTGGAACGCATTATTTTAAATTTAATATTATATTTTCAGAGGTTTTATTTGGTTATTAATTTATAATGTGTATATCCTGTCATACAAATCACAACAAATTAAAAGTTTTTTCTTTCTATAATTATTGAATTAATAAACCATTAAAAATACCTAATAAGTTTATAAACAAAACTGATATTTTGCAATTTATATAATTTTATTCTCCTTTTGCACCATTTGATTAAAGAGTAATGATTAATTTATCGGTAAATATGAATTTTAGTTGTATGAAATTTTAAAGAAATCGTCTATTCCTATGTTTTTACATTAAAGATAAAATCATATCGTTAGTGAATTCTACTTGTTTTATCATAATAAAGTCAATAAAATTAATTAACTGCTGATGGATTTTAAAATTCAGTTTAGAAAATTGAATTCCATTTGAAGTTTATTAGTATATATATATAAAACCGATAAAATTATTTACTTTAAAAAATAATTGATTGTAACAGCAATACAACTAATTATTACGTCAAACGATACAAAAAGAAAATTTATTTTATTTGTTGCAATTTGTATATTACTATAATTATGTTCGTTTTGTAAAACTGAAGTAAAAATAATTTTAATAAAATGACTAATAAAAAAGATAAATAATCTGCGTTAAACTTATACTAAGTTACAAATAAATTATTAAATTTTCTTTAATATAATATTAATTAAAGATATACGGCGAAGCCAGCCAGATACATAATATTTGTTTTAAGTAATGTCCATATATATGTATAATATACCGTTTCAGTTTAAGTTTAAAATAACGTAACAAAAAATTAAATAAAGTTATTTAAACGTGAAAATACATTTTATTGTGTTTCTTTTATTATTCATATTTCGGGCTAAATTAATAGAAAGAGAGAGAGAGAGTGAAAGAGCGAGTTAGAGAGATAGAGATAGGTTACAACCATTCTAATTATTTACATACTACATGCAGTGGAAAACCCAGTCGGAAATTATAGTTTTATTATTTATATTTATTATTATTATTATTATACGTTTATATAATTAATTATAATTAAGTTTAGATTATTTCATCTGGATATGCAATGAATTCCCAAATATAGTATATTATTAATAATATTAGCTTTATCGACTAATTTAACTAAGCCTAATGATATTTTTATATACAGTAGTAATTCTGTTTCTTTTTTTGTCATTTTTTTAATTAATATTAATAATAATATTCTTTATTTAATTAATTCTTAAAAACTACACCTTAATTAATTATACAACATATTATGTATTACTTATATATATTTACTTTTTTTATTCGTAGTACTACAAAAATGATTGAATTTTTTGTTTATTTTTATTTTTTAGAAATTTTTTTTAAGTACAATAATAATTATTTCACAATAATAACAATTAATTCTTAATATGTATATATATATATATATTTAATTATTTATTACAAACGTACAAGAAACATTTTGAAAGTAAAAATATAAAAAATGGTCCAATTAATTAATGCATATAAAATTAATAATTAATTATTAATTCATGATGCAGTAATTAGTAATTACACATGCAACCGACCATCATCAAACATTTAACATTACAACCGTACCATAATAATATTATTACTGTTATTTTATTAATTTATAAGTATTTTATTACAAAATAAATATAAATGTATTATATGTAAACCAAATTATACAAAGGTTTCTATAAATAAAAATAAAAATGATTCATCCATCAATGGGTGATCGATAATCAGATCAAAATATATTTTTTTGGTCGTAAAATAAAAAATGAAATTTAAAGAAACTAGATTAAACTTTAAGCTGGATATTTTAAATTAAAAAAGTATGCTAATCCCATTTATAATAAATAAGTACAAATAATTGAATAAATGCAGTTTGTTATAAACAATATATTTTTATAAATTATACATTAGTTATAAATTAATAAAATTTTTAATTTATATAATACCATTTAAAAAAAATGAATAACATATTTGCCAACGATTTTATAAAAATTTAAAGTATTATTGTATGATAAAAGAAATTAAAAAAAAGAAAAGTAATCGCATACAAAATACTTAGTGTCTTTGTAATCTTTAGGAAAGCTTAAACATCATTAAATTAAAAACTAATATATATTATTCCAGTCATTAAATTTAACATACATGAATAGGATATTTAATTTGATTACACTTAAATATATTGTTTAGTTAACTGGTTAACTCACATAAAAGTCTAACTAAAATTTAAATAAAATAAATAATATTTAAATTAAATAACATCATAGGGTACTTAAAAACTATTTTTTTTTATAATTTTTTTTTTAAATTATACTACTTGATGTAATAGAAAATATAACTCATTAAATCAGTATAATATTCGTACATTATTTTAGAAGAATTTCCTCATGAACATTTTACAATCAAAATATTTTTATTAATAAAAAATTCACAATTATAAATATAATTTTCATTTATTAACGTAGTTTACATTAAGTTAAATATGAAACCACGATAATGTAAATCATGGTTTCATGATATAAATATTTATTTATCTAATTGTAAAAAACACAAAAATATATGTATGTATATAATTTTATTTTAGTAGATCAGTAAGAATACATAAATACACAAAATCATTTTTATTTTAAAATTTATACCGATATAAACAAATTAAAAAAATGTTATTTCTAACAGTTAAAACTTACATTGTCTGCTAAGTAAAAAAGTCAACATACTTGTGGTTGCAAGCAGGAGAAAGTGTAATTACGTAAAATTATAAAATAAATTAAAAAAATTATCACAAACAGATTTATCTCGTCTTATTGAAGAATAGAAATAAAAACTCAGACTAAAAATTCAATTTTTTTTATTAAACACATGATATGAGTTTTATATTTAACTAATAATCAGTAAAATGTTATGCTTCTTTAAATACACTGTTATTCTGATCATGAATGACCAATTTTGAGTTATTTTGGTTATATGGTGATGTGGTATTCGCAACGGTGACATCCCGGCTGAGGCTTGACTAAAAGATGTCATTGCCAAGGTACTGAAGATGACCTCCGATAAAGCCCATAAGGGTTAGGTACTGAGGGGGTCGTGACGACCGAAACCGTCATGGAGGGTGTCTTCCTCTATGGTGTCAGCATGTACAGGCAAAAACAAATTACTTTTCTGAACGTAAAAAGTTAATACACATACACATAGTTTTTACTAAAACTATTTTATTCTGTTATAGAAAAATATGATCCGATACGACAGTTGTTTTATTTCAAGTCGGAAAATAAAATAATAGTATTATTTTTTATTGGTAAGACGTGAGTTAAGTAAACTTATTAAATTCAAACCGTTATACGTTAAAAGATATTCGAAGATGTTTAAATGTGTTATTACAAAATTTTAATTTTAATATTTCAAAAATATTTAATATAAATAAAAATAGTAATCTTAAAAGAACGCTCTAAAGCAGTGGTTCACAACCACTGTGTGTCGTGATACCATAGTATGTCACTCGGTTCCGTGATGGTGTGTGTCGCGAAATATTAGAATTAAAATAAATTTATACTATTCAGAAAATCTCTATCAACATAATTTATACTTACCGTGAAACCTTTGATACGGTAAATTTATTTTGAGACAGACTGACCAGTCAATTCGTGCAACAATGCTGAGTTTAATTTTTCTCTATGTCGATAATTTTGAGTGACTGTGAATATCTTCACTGAAAATATTTTACTGGGTAAATAAGCCGAATATTCATTCTTGGTCACGTTGAGGGTTTTTATGCCTCGGCGCAGGGATTTTTCAAGACCGAGGGAATGTTTTGAAAATCAGCTTGCCCAAAATAAGAAAGAATGACAAATGAAGTTAATAAACGAACTCAGTAATCAAATATTTATCCGCTTCAATGATAGAATAAATAATTTATTTTTGTTACATCTGGAGAGATCACCATACAATATGCAGTTAACCTAATTGTCGATAAAAAAAAATGAATTGTTAAACCTACCATGCGATTCAACCAAACAAACAAAATTTCTGGACACTTCTGTACAGTACTTCTGGATTTATGCTGGATGTCAGTATCCTACAATCGCAAAGAGGGCCATAAAATTTTGCTGACGTTTTCAACGTCATACTTGTGCGAACCAACATTTTCTAATAAAAATAATAATTTCAACAGAGAATAGAATATCTTATGGGTTATCTATGTTCCCATTAGGAAAAAGTGGTACTTCTTGAAGATGATTTGCGTGTTGACCTGTCAACGGTAACGCCCCGTGTAGATAAACTCTGTGGAACACACCTAGCGCAGACTTCACATTAATTTTAATAGCGAGTAAAAAAAATACAATAATTTATAATCGGACTCAGGGTATATAGATAGGTCTTTATTCCAGGCACAACATTTTTCATTTTCTGATTTCGCTCGATATGGTGCTTGTATTTAGAAGAATTTACCCGCTTGCGTATTAATATCGGTATGTACACTGGATGTCTGATGGTTAGAATCAGATAATACAGTGTATATTAGTATTATTACCGGTATAGTTATTATTAATCAAACACAAATAGATACGTCGCGACATCGTGGGTGTTCAGTGAAGTATGTCGTTGGTCTAAAAAGGCTGGAAATCTCTACTTTAAAATAATTGATGAAAAAATAAGTCAATAAACCTAACGTTAATTTTGATCGTTAAAAATTATAATTAGCAGATATAGAGATATTGGTAAAGATATATTTTTAAGAAATTATAAATAAAATAAACAGAAATAAATACGTGATTTTTGTTTTATTTTCAACATTTATTTAAAAGTTTTTTAAGAGACTAGTTTTATTTTTATTGATTTAATAAAATATTAATTCCATTTAGTCGACTTATAATGAGCATTTAGAAAACCGTATTGCACTCTGGTTTTAGAGTTTTTTATGCATAGTTTTTGAGCGTTCTCTATTCATAAATTTATTTTAATAAAATATAAGAATTAATTATTCAATTTTTCTTTGTATTTGTGTTTTATTTTTTTATTTTATACCCTTTTTACATGAAAATTCATACGTTATTATTTTACGAAAAATAAATATAAAACCTCTTTTCTGAAATTAAGAAGAGAGAAATTAAAAAACTTCATATTACTTTTTATTAAATTATAAAACTATTTCTAGCATCTGAAACTTGAAGGCTGGATTAAGTATTTCATTTTGACTGTTTGGATTAAAAAGAACATACAAGTATCACGATACGATTACACATATATAAGTCTTTATACAATCAAATTTATTTTGAAAGTAACTGAGGAATTTTTCTGCTTTAAGGTGATTATAAAGGTTCTATTCATTCTCCTACTAATAAAAAGTAACCTTGCGGGAAATGCAATATCAAAAAATAGAGTTAAATATTACGTTAAAAATAAAAAATAAAAGATTTAAAATGTTGGCAAAAAGTTATAACGGTAATCATAATACATTTAAAATAATAAATTAATAATAATAATTAAAATATTAACAAATAATATTATGCTTTATGGAATAACAGTAATTTTATTGCTATAATTATTATTTTTAAAGAAATAAATTTAAAGAAAATTTAAAACTGTAATACATACAGTACCTAATATTTTTCGTTGTTCAGATATTTTTTAACTTTAATATTTTCACAGTAAAACAAAACAATCATAAAAGACATAATACACCTTAAAATTAAAAAGAAATCCGAAGTATATTTTCTTATTATAAACTTAAATCGTAGAAACATTTCTAATAAGATAGATTGACGAATATTAGGTAGAAATTTTAAGAGAAAACTAAGAAAGGTGGTCTTTAGAAAAATATTTTCATTCATTATCTTTACGGTTATTGTTATTATTATTATATAATACTGTATAAGTTTTTAAAATTTTTATGTTTAAATTACATTATGAGGCATATATACTTTTTTCTAAATTTTTACTTCATCTATCAGCTTATAATTTTTGAAAACTAAACTATCTTTTTTAATTTTAGGCTATTATATGCTTTAAATATGGTATTTATTGTTATCATTATTATTATTATTTTGTAACGCCTAGCATAATTTTATTCTATGAATTTTTATTTACAGTTGTACAAAACTAACTTATAATAAATTTGATAGTGGTCAATTATTTTTTTGTTTGTGTTTTTTAAAATTATGATTATTATTTATACTGTTTATAAATACAGTTGTAACATGAAGAGAAAAATTGTTAAATATATAGCCACTTGTACGTATTCTATACAAAATAAAATTATATAAATTTTTTATTAAAATGTAATAATGTAGTCACGTATATTTGCTTTAAAGAAAACAAAAACATAGCAATTTTTTCTGTCGCTAATAAACGGTTATTAAAAGAAGTAGTTGGGATAGCGTATGGTAACGTGTTAGTTGATGGTGTGCGTTTCCATAACAACTACTCCCACTATTTTTCAAGATGCAGCCTATTCATGATCCTTCTCTACATATTACGACTGTATTAAACTCTTTATACTTGCTAACTGTCACCTAATTGGTAGGTTAATGTAAAGCATTAACATTTTTTTTATAGACGAATTATCATGTTAATGTTTTTTTGCCCCCAACAGTCCTATGCAAGCCTTCGGGAAGAACTAGATTATATAGTAAAGTAAGTTATAGTACAATAGATGTATAACCAAATTTATATATATATATATATATATATATATATATATATATATAAAAGTTTACATAAATAGTGAAAGTCAAATAGCGTGAAAGATTTTTTTTTTGAATGATTAAGGTATAATAGTCTTTGTGGTAAAAAAATAAGTTGCACATTTAAAATGCTTAATTAGAATTATGTTTACAATAAACAATTTTTTTTTTTTACTTATAATTTTTATCACGAAAACACCTATTTACATTATACATTTACATTGAAACAAATCCATTTTAAAACATGTTTTTATATTTATACGTATTTAATTTAATAATGAAAAAAATGCTTTAAAATTCAGCAGATGAATTATCATCTTAAGGAAGATGATTTTCGTTGAGCATAATATCATCATATAATATTGCCACAACCTTATAACATAATGTCTTTTCGTAAAAATCCATTTAATTTTTATTTTATATTAAACTCCAAATTGTCATAATCATTGTCATCATCATCATCATCATCATCATCATAATCATTATTATTAGTATTATTATCACCGTCCAGTTATAACAGTAAACGTCCTTCACACTAGAATATAACACATCACCTACCTCAAATCAGATTAAAAAAAAAAAAAAATCACTTCTCATTTTTATATCCAGTCGTTGAAATATTCTTTTTATTCACAACCACCACCTAGTTCATCACTTATATTCAACGTACGTTCATTTTCTTTCACAATACCGGTTATCATTATTCATATTATTTTCTCGTTTTATTTGGTTAAATAAGTTCCCTGTAGAGTCCGAGCACGATGAAAATTTTTAAGAAAATAAAGAAAAGAAATCAAGAAAATATTACAACGATTATTATAAAATCACTTCAAATTTGAGGGCGGGGAGAGGAATATTTTATAAATATATTAACTCGTTTACACAAAATATGTTTTTATAATAATTTTACGTAAAGAAAAAAATTCTGTTCATCTTTTTAATTATTACAACGATATAATACACATAATTATATTGAGCGTAAAACATCAAATATTTTTAACAATTAATATTAAAAAAAAATTAAAACAACAACGTTATTTTATTATTGTTACTAATATAATTCTTATTACACTGTAAAAAAATGTTACAATAAAAAACAAATTCATGTATTCATTATTTATAAAATAGTTAATTAATTACATTCATTCCATTATAAATTTATTCGCGGTATATAAATTATAAAACACATATTAATATAAATTATACATTATTCATTGATACTTGAAAGCCGATTAACAGTTACAAGAGTATTACTCATATAAAAAATATCTGATCAAAGAAATAATGTAACCTTCACTAAACAAATAAGAAATGTATAAACAGAATAATTATTTACAGACTACAATTTACCTAATCTTGAGAATGGTTTATTGTATTACAATATATGAAATGATAATTCATATTTATATCACTCCTGACTTTCAGACGCTTATTAAAGTTATTTTATAGACTCAATATAAGTTCGAATTTCACAACGGTTAAAAATGAGTAAATTTGATCAAAATAGGGTTTTATTTTTAAAAATTCTTATTTTTGAATATTATATTGTTTATTTAAAAAACATAAAATATGTATCAAAATTACATTAACATTTTAAAAAAGGGACAAAAAATATAACAATAATCAAGATTAGTATCATAAAAAAATCGTAATAAAGAAGTAAATGAAACTAGACCGTAGATGAATCAAAATTCAGTATCACGAAAAATCTAGCCAAAAGAAATTTATTTAAGCTAGTTAAAATAAATCTTTAAACCAGTTAATTTTAAGTATAACTCATATTGTTCCATAATTAAATCACTTAAAAATTTAAGTCCGTAATATCCGTAGAAAATTTATTTATTTATTTTTTACTTTCCTTTACTGTGAAGAATACTTACTACAGCAATAAATTGATTGTTTTATTTAAAAATAAAATTTTGATTTACTAAAATTGCCTTAAAGGCTAATTAGTAAACCAAATAATTTTAATAAATAAAAAACCGATAAAGTTGATAAATTGTGAGTAAAACTAATAAGGGTCGCGTACATATTTATAAATATAAACTAATCCCTACTGGTTTTTATAATTTATTAAATATCAGCTTTCAATTATTAATGATTATTTTTGTAGGTTCTGTTATGTATTTTTCTGTCTTATTTAGTGCATAATATTTTCTAAGTGATTATTTAAATCATAGTGAACTTTATCTTTCTTAGGTAATATACAAAACGATTATAAATAAATAAAACAATAATAATAATAACAGTGTAAGAAGTAAGTATTATTAAGTGCTTTTATATACAAATAATGTGCAAATTAATACATACTACAATTCAATAAAACCTTTTTTCATACTTATATACCAAATTTTTACTTTTATTTTTGTTAAAATTATTCAAACATACATACATACATACATACAATCATCACATAAATATAATTCTTATATTTAAATATAAAATATTATTATTATTATTATTGTTATAATTATTATAATTACTAACATACAATCGTTCATCAACCGTTATATCACCACAAGAAAGACACTGGAGTGAGTAAGTCTTCAAATATAGTAGATAGGCCTACTTATTTTGTTTGAAAAATATACAAAAGCAATTATTATTATCAGTGTAATTATTACAAAATATATATATATATATATATATATATATGGTTACAATATATATATAAATAAAATAAATTTTCTATTGAAAAAAAAAATTACAGTAAAACCTCACTTATTTCTATTTCTTTACGATAGATACTGCATACAGTAATTTTAGAAGATGGGAAAATTTGGAAGTGTAAATTAAATGAACACGGTAATTACTGTTATGGAAACGCACGTTCTCAGCAGTTAATCGTTTTCATTTGTAAGCGAGAGGTTCCACGTAAAAACTATTCGTCATCGGCTTTTACTCGTGAACCATTAAAGATTTAAGTATACTGCACCTCTCAGATATCTACACTTATATTTCCACAATAATAGTTGATTTATAGGAATTTTATTGTCAGGTGCTTTACATTTTTAATTATTTATTTACTAATTAACAGGTTTAATTGCATTTTATGTTTTATCCGTAAATATATCATTTACAATATATAAAAGAAAACTTATTTTCTTTTTTTTTAATAAACTTGCTACGTATTGCGTAATTCTGACGTCCACAGAAACTTCGTTAAAAATGCACACCTATACATTTAAAAAAAAAAATGTTATTTTTTTCATTATTTTAGTGTTAAATGTAATTCACAGAGTTTTTAGAAATCGGCTAAATTTATGTATGTAATAACGTAAATATTAATAAAATTGATATCAATGTTATAAAACAAAAAGAAAAAAAAAACATTATCTTCACTAAATACAGAACTAAATTTAAATTATTTTTTTCTTCAAAAAATAATTAAAGAAAAATAAATTGATTTATAATAATCTTTAATTCAAGTTAAGTGGGTAACTAAAGTTGTTTACGAATTATTTTAAAATTATCTATAAATACGATTATTGTAACAAATATATTGTGTATTTTATCGTTAAGAACAATATATTTTTTTGCCTTGATGATATCTCCACATAAGCTTGAAGCTTGTGCGTGGGATATGGAAATTAAATTTTGTAGCGTTGCCATGCCAGAGCGGGATTCGAACCCGGGACCCACTGATGAAAGGCCGAGACGCTACCGTTCCACTAGGGTGATCGGTTTAATTTATGATGCAATATTTTAAAGAATTTCAATTATTTATTTAAATTAACTTAAAAACATTATTAAAATACATCGTAATTCAATAGCAACTCATAAATATGAGCGTAATGTTATTTATACTTAAAAAAAAAAAATCGGCCAAAAAATTTGTGTATATGGATTGAAATGCAACTAATTACTATAATTAGAAAAAAATGTCTAGTTGAATTAAATTTTACGTAGAATACAAATAAAGTATCTGACCCTTGACTTAGGATTATTCCTATGATAATTGAAATTATAGAGTTGGGGGTGGAAATTTGTAGTTAGGGTTGACATTCTTCAACATCAAATTGAACTGGTTTCCATAGTTACCAGTCCAAGGCCAAGCATTGGGCTGTAGAGTACCTATTTAATTTTTTATAAAGGTAATTAAATTTATTGATTTTATAAAGAAAAACAGTAATAATATTTATTTTACTTTATAAATAAGACTTTTCTATTAATAAAAAGTGAGAATTTTACTGTAAAGATATTTAATTATATTAACGAATAATCCTAAAAAATAATTCTGCAATAAGAAATAATATCCATGTTAAGTTCAGTATTTACTAAACATATATTTAAATACACCGAAAAAAAAGATAAATTAAACAAAACAAAAAACAACGAATTACCATAATAATAATAACAATAAAGTGCTACTTATATAATTAATTATGCATTAATAATATAATAATTAATAGTAATATAATTACATATTAAAGTTATAATCTAAACTCCATCATAAAATATGTAAACAATTAATTATTAATTAAAAATACACTTATTTTATTATAATAATATAACAGTATTAAGTTGTTTCTCTACTAACACATAATATTACAAAAAAAAGAAATTTTATTGGAATGAAATACATGTAATAATTATATAAAACAATTAGTATAAATATATGAGGAAGATGTTTATTTCTACTCCATACACATATAATAAAAGTATACAAAAAACATTTAGTCACAAGGAAATATAAAATCAATTACAGTTACAAAATAAAAAAAAGTATATGAAAATACAAATGATAAAACCAATGGACAATAAAATATTCTGAAGTAACAAGGCTATGATCTCATAAAATATGAAAATTCAATACCAAATCACAAAAAAATTAAAATTCATGAATTAGTATACGTAGTGTAAATATTGGATCTCGTGAGTCCAAAATGGAATCGTACAGAAACGAATAGGAAAATAAGGAAAAAATATATTTCTATAATGTGAATGTAATTATTTTTTAATAAATATTTACTATTTTATCTGGCATTGTACTGCACCTAGGATTACTTCGATGATCGTCAGTAATCGGTTCATTGGAAGTGTCTTTTACCGTTAGCGTTGTAATTTATTTTACACTCTTTAATTTTCGGAATATTACATCCTGAGACATTCTAGAAACATCATGTTTTAAGAAATGCAGTATAAAATTTTATCCTAGATGTATATATATATATATATATATATTTGAGCTTTGATCGAAATATGGGAAAAAAGACTGAAAAGTAAATTAATGTTATACACATAACTTAAAAATTTGAAGGGAAAAATAATAAATGTGCCCTCTAACCTTTCAAAAAAAAAAGTTATTCCGAACATTTCGTCTCAGTCAGTTTACCTCTACTAATAAAATAAGTTAGCCTTATAGTAAACAATCATCATGTCTAAAGTATTTCATACAGATAAATTAAAATATATATATATATATATATATATATATATATATATATATATATAAATGTATGAATTACATTTTTTTAATGCTAGTAAAGATTATAAAAATATTTGGGAATTTTTATTTCAAATTTGAGTATGAGAACGAATATATTTCAATAGAATAACCCACTATTTCAAGCCGCTTTTTAATACTATTTGAAATTAAATTTTATTTTGTATCCTATTAGTACTAAATGGCCTTTGTTAGGTTTCCTTTTTGTAATAAATAAATATAAATTATTAAAAAGCATAAATCATTTTGTCGATCAAAGGTAAAAAAAAAATATATTTTTATATTTATATAATATTTTTGATGATTGTAAAAATAGTTTCCTTATCAGTCTGTCTCAAACACCAGAAAATTTAATAGTTGGTAGAAAGCACATATTATTTTTAAATTTCTAAATACAAGAAAAAGTCGCTATAATTTGTTTTAAAAAAATTCTATTAACAATTTCTGGAACACGATTGATATTTGTGTGATATTTAAAACAATTTTAAATCGTGTAACATAACAAAGGAATCAGTAAAAATTTAATAATAAAAAAAAACTATGGATTTTAGTTTTGTATTTATACTCATTTTAATATAATACTACTGATAAAGATTGTTTAAAAATCTAAATCAATTGAAGAATTTTATCCACCTTAGGAGATTTTAAGATCGACCGACAATCGTTTAAATTACAACAATCTTTTGTTTAACTACCAAAATTCTGAAATAAAAATTAAAAATATCATCATAAGATGTCATCCACCTTGTAATATAACAAAAAAAAGGGACCTGTCCAGTAGGTATGAACTTTATATCTTATTTGAGCGAATAGGCAGCATCCCTTTTAAGGAAAGTTTGCTTACGAAAATTAAGTTTAAATCTGATCTGATTTTTGTAAAATATTCTAATATATTTCACTCCAGAATGTTTTATAAATTTACTTCAATTTATTAATTTATAGCAGTCGGTGAAGTATTTGGAGGTATTGCTGGATCGACGGCATACGTTTTTCGTACACGTGTGAGAGACATCTGATCGTGTAGGAGCGATGGTGCGGGCACTGAGTAGGCTCCTCAGCAATGTGGCCGGCCCCATTCAAAAGGAATTCATTCAAAAGGAAGTTGTACGGCCATGCGATCAATTCTATTCTGCTGTATGGAGTCATTGTTTGGTCAAAATTTCTAGGATGCGATCTAAATCGGCGGGTACTGGAAGGTGTGCAGAGGCGGATTATCTTTCGTATCGTTTCAGCATACTCTTCAGTTTCGACTGAGGCAGTTCTAGTCTTTGCGAGCATCCTTCCATTTAAACAACTAACGACGATGAGGATTGGGATTATTGGCGGAGCTGACAGAAGTGATATGTACAGGTGGTTGCTGGGACCTGTCCTCCACGGGGCGATGGACACATCGTCTGATCCGGTAGGTCGAGCCTTGGGTCAACCGAAGCTTTGGTGAAGTCACCTACTGGTTGACCCAATTTTTATCTGGCCACAGCGTGTTTCGGGTGTATTTACATCCCAAAGGAGAGCTGACGACCACTTTTGCCTTTCTTGCGGAGAGCTGGATATACAAGAACACGTCGTGTTCGACTATCGGTCGAGGGTCTGAACGTCGCTGCTGTGAGTTGGTGACTGGGCCCCTTAAAGTTGACACAACTAATAGACTGTACGTTATCAGGGGCAGAGAGATTTCATGCAGTAACTGACTTTGTGAACGTATACTCCAGCACATATCCAGGGAGGATAGGTTGAGGGACAGCTCTCTGCGGAGTTGCCGTTCGTCTGCGTTTGCACGGATGGGTGGCAGTGATGAGGCCCTCACTAGAGTCATTGGTATCAAAACCGAGTCCCGGCTTCTGGGTGGAGTCCAGTAACGACATAGTCGGGCTTGGATATCCCGCCCTAGGGGTTAGTGGCAGGGAATGAAAAAATCTAACCGGCCGGCTGACCTGTCGTAATAGACTTATGGCCGGTGGACGGAGAGGCCCGTTTGAGTAGACAAAGCCCTGGGCTGTGCTTTGCTTTGTTGTGGATTCGGCCCGGGGAGTAGAGTGAAAAAAAGAAAGTTAATTAAAACTGTTTGGATGTTAACGACAATAATATTATTAATTAGTTATGTAGAAAAAATGTAATTAGCAGACATAATTATATTCTAACAAAAGGTTTAAATAATATACTTTTGATGGACTAAATATTTAGTAGCAGCAAATAAAATTTATAAATCTGAATTGAGTCTTATCGTAAATATAGTAATACAATTTTAAATTTCTTATTTTGTTATGTGTGAACCGATTATTTATATCGAAGAGTAAATTCAAATAAAACTGAATAAAAATTTAAGCCAATTAATTGTAGAATTAAAAATACTGTTTAGCTTGTGGCTGCCGTCAGAAACAGAACACGGTGTATTCAAGCCTCTTTTTTTAATAATTGATACACATTTATATAAAATAAAAATATATTTTTGTATTTTAAATAAATATTTTATGCTGTTATCAGACAGGCTACATTGTTTGTAACTTTCATTTTCCCAGTTTTACTGGAATTAACTAGGAGGGATTTTACCGTTGAATGCCTTTACGGATTCCAACGTATATAAATGTAATTAAGGAGTTAATGAAAAAATTACTTCTCGTTCATCCATATGTCTTATCCAAACATGTCGTATAATTTAGTATATATTGTAATAATTAGAAACTAATTTAATTTTTTAATCTCTAGCGAAGATTAAATTTTAAAAAAATCACGTAAAACAAATACGAATATTTGGTAAATAAAATAATGGGTATTAAATATAATGATGTTACCAAACATGTAAGTTTGATTGAAAAAAGATTGTAAGGCAGATAATCAAAATAAATATTGACAATTGATTTAGATTTCAATACTTAAAATATATAAAAATAATTTTTTGGAGTTAGATAAACCTCTTAGTATCGGACTCAATTCATGCCAAAAATTTTAAACGTTTGTTATCTATTATTTAATTAACTATATTTTGCTTATTAAAATAAAACAGAAAATGTTAAAGACCTTAAATATAAATACACAAAAGCACGCGCGCGTAAATGTGCGAATGCGTACAGTTTCAAAAACATATATCTATTTTATTTAAACGAATCCGGTTCCAAAAAAACAGCTGATGATTCCCTCCTACGCGACTAAAACTGAAAAATTAACTTATTATTTAGGATAAAAAATAGATTTTCTTATAGTTAATCGCATGTGATATTTCAGATTTTATTTCATTAAACGATTTCACAGGTTTTCCGAAATATTACGAAAAACTTGAGATGTTTTACTGGAATTGTCATATAGACTTATTATTATGTTTTTTTTTTGTGGAATCAAATGTTTCCGGACTCCTAAAACGATTAAGGTGTTTCGTAGTTAAGAAGAAGACTCTTAGCTCACTTCTCAACGTTAATATTTTTTACACGAATGCAAAATAGTTTGAATATACAAAATAACTTAATACTTTCTCATGATAATTACGTGAGTTTCAGAAGGAGAATTGTTAAGAAGGTCGGAGTAATATCACATTTATAGATAAATACTAAAATAAATAAACGTTTCACGTTCGAAGAATACGATGACTGTATTTAAAATGACTGTTTTGTTTGATCGGGTGAACTAAGTAGTTGTTTGTTTTTTTACAAGTAATTTATCTAAATTGAAGAATAAACGGAAAGTCTATTTAATATCATTTTCATAAAAATCAATCTTATACATTTTAAGTGAAAATCAATTGTATAAACCTTATAATAGTAATGAGATGAATATAACCCCTTACTTCAGACTTAAAAAAAATTAAATAAAAACCTTCACCTGTTAAGCGTAAATTACAAAACAAATAATAACCAGTTTAAAATAAAATTAATAAAAAAAAAAAAAAAAAAAACAAGATCTATAGACTAAATACAAAATTACACAAAGTAAAACCTACGACTTTTGGGCAGTTCATCATGACACAAATATTAAGTGAATCCATGTAATGAATATAAATTATTAATAACAATAATAAAAAAGATCACCGATTATTACATTACAATAACTTGTTAGCAGAACTGAAACTTTAAAAATCCAAAGTAATATTAGATATAATGTTAAAGGTTACCCTATAGCTGGTACGTATCCCAAATTCTTCCTTTGAAGAAATAAATGTATTTCTGTAAAACGAGGTCTGTCCGATTCTTGTCTCTTCCAACATTCTCCCATCAGATCGTAAATTTCTCTCGGACATGATGGCGGTCTCGAAAGTAATCTTTGATGACCGTCACCTTGATACCAATGATTGCAATTTTCCACGACTTGTTCGTTTGTCATTTCGGCAAACGGTCTTTGCCCACAAAAAACAAGAATTTCCCATAGCAGTACCGCAAACGACCATACATCACTTTTTGCTGAATGTTTTCCCTGAAAAAGAAAATCGTATTATTATTTCACAAATTACAATAATAATAATTCATAAGATAAAGAAATATTTCACAAAATAAATCGCTTCAAATATCCACCAAAACAGCTTCTTTTAAACCTTTCTAAAAATAAAGAGAATGTAATTTATTTTATTCAATTGACGTTAACGAAAAATACGGGCTCAGAATTATTCTGAAATACAAGGTATTTCAAATAGGTTATAGATGAGTTGGATATATCTCATTCCCAGTCATTACCGAGAAACAAGGCTTCTATATAATACATTGAAACTACTTTAAACTGGTTTTTAATATGTAGAGGAAAAAGAATTTGCTGCAGCATTTATTTGACCTGGTTAATGAAAATTCGTGAATATATTAAATATGCCGCTGTTAAGGTAACCCGATTTATCTACAAATTGTGAGAGAAATGGTTAACCACTGCGTTGAAGAGGTACTACGTTTACTAGTTCTTTAATGATTTTAAAAGAGTTTTTCACAACATACATTTGTGTAAATATCGTAATCCTCCCATCTTCGGTAATGGTACACAGATCTTCTGAGGAATTGTGGACGAGATGAATACTCATTGGATGTAAGGGTGTTGAAGCAATCTCTCATAATGAGTTGCCTTTCTTGTTTTCAGTTTCAATAGATAAGCTCATCCTAATTCCACTCGTTTCTAGGGCAATTCTGTAAGTTACCTAGCTCTGTGAATTACTCGGTGCTTTTTTTGCGCAACCCAAAGCCGAGATGATTACTGGATAAATCTAGGCCTTCTAATCTTTCTTAATATACAGGTGACAAATACAGAATATTATTCAAGTAATAATACGGTTAAGCAGAGAAAAAATGGTAATTTAGTGAACTAAAGCGATCATAAAATTCAGTCCATAAAAGAATTCATAGGCGACTTCATGTCTACTTTATATAATATTTTATCTTCAGCTTAATAAATCCCTAGATTATCTGATCAGGGGTGTTTTTACATTACAAGTCTTCACTAGAATGATGACAGGACACAGTAAGAAAGAATGGCTTGTCTTCAGGCCGCATTTTTATTTTAACCAGATCGGCTGACCTCAAACTATCGAATTTTCAGACAAACATCTATACTAATCATCTGCCGACTACAGCAAAATTACGTTTTAATTAAATTTACGTACTTCATAAACAATTAATGAAGAAACGAATAATTATTCTCTCGTATTTATTGCATATCTAATTTTCAGCTAGTCTCACAGAAATACAAAATTCGGGATAAATAAAAACATTTATTATTTTATCCTAAAATTATTCAATCAGCTCGTTAACTAAAACGGTAGCACCATTGCCTGTTATACCCAACATCCAGGTTTGTTTACAGGTTAGTTTGAAAAATTTGCAAAGAACTAGATAAAATGTAGTAGCTGAACACCCTAATACTTTAGTAGTTCCTCTGGCTTAAAAAAGTTTAATAAAACAAAATTACTCGACTATATACATATATTATAAATTGTAACTTTTAATAATACTTAAAAAACCTTTATAAATTAAAAATTAAGCTTTAATTTTAAAATTTAAATTAATTTTTTTTTTGTATAGTTGGTAACAAAAAGAAATTACGTTAAACAAAATATTGAAAATGTTTGTCTTGAAATTTACGTATATATATTTTACAAGGAGTTCTATTGTACCTTTGTTCTAATAAAGTAGCTTGTAATTTATTAGAAAATAAACTATTTTAAGTCATATTTAAATGATAATAACGACTTATCGGATTATAAAACCTCTTTACTCGGTCTTAATTATGAAAAGTAATTAGTACAAGTGTATTAACAGTTAATTACTTAATACGTTAACATATCAAATAGAATAAATTAATTTTCAAACAGACAGCAAAGATGATTAATATCAAAATAATTACAAATGAAAGAGAATTATTAATTTACTTAATTACGTACTTACTCACTTTAAATCTATTATGGATGTAATGGTTAGCCTTGGATATTTAAAAGAAAATAAATAAAATTACCATTTTACAATAACAACATTTTTGAACTACCAAGCCTTATGTTTTAAGTAATCCTTATAAAACTACGATTTACCTTGCAGAAAAATTTTGAAAAGTCTGTTGATAAATTAATAATAAACATCCTTTAACCGGGAAAATATAAAACTCCAGTATTTAAAGAAGTTTTTATTTTAACATGAATGTTTCCACAGTTTGTAGAAACTGTTAAGTAGGACATGCCATTTAATTTAAAAAAAAGTAATGATTGATAGGTAGGTACCATTACCACCAACGCACTCTTGTAGGTTTAATGAATGTTTCATTACTCGCAGTACCACGGCCGTAGTACTGTGACGTGTACACCAATGCTCTTGAGCTAACCCCCCAAAAAAAAATCCGCAATAGGAAAAATAAGGAGATCTAGCCGGCCAAACTATCTCCTCATTTTTGGATATGATATGTTTCAGAAAGAAAAATCTTAAAGCAATAATTATCAAATTAAAAGTACGTGTCTAGCTGGGACTAAGTAATTTGTAAAAATCGAACTAATCCTTGTCTCAAAAATATTGTGAACGTGGTTGGGAAATACTTACACTCCAAACCGGTTGTAGCGTGTCCTCGATCTTCTTGAAGAAAGAACGGATGACTAAATAATGAAGAAATAATGCCAGATGACGTAACTACACACCACGGTGTGACCTTCAGACTATGCTACGGTCTTTCTTATGACAGAACTGGGTTAACAGCGCTCTAATATCGAATATTCTATTTATTTTCGTAGCCGTTCAGGTGAAATGAGCTTCATCTGACCGGGATTGTTTCCGTTTCAAAAAAAACGTTGCAAAATTTCTTGATAAAAACTTATGACAGCAACCAAATCAGTATTTTTTAATTACTGAATAATTTTTAATTTATTTGGGAGAAAATTGTTGCCCTTGTATAAGATTCGACTGATTGATGGTTAACTGATATTCAATGCTTACACATCTTTGATCGTAAGTTTTCATCACTCGTTTTTGATGCGTGTTATGGGAATTCGAATCTGTCAATATTCTGGAGCTCTAACAGTTTTTGCTGTTTTTTATTGTTTTAATTTAGTATGCATCCGCTTTTCACAAACGTTTTAATCTGTAAATTAATTGCATGAATACACGGTACTCGCCCGTATCGCGGAATATTAAACCGATCGCTAAACAATCTTCCTACAGTTGTCATGGAAGTCACCGTTTAAATAAAACAACGTAGAAAGCACGATGCTTACTTGACCATTGTTGCATATTTACTAAATGCGATAATAATAACTGATAATAACTAAGATAATAACTGAAAAATATCATCAAGTTCACTCAAACGTAAAATTAATAACCAAGCTTTTCCTGCTTCAGTTCTTTTATTTAAAGACTTCAGTTTTCGTGCTTTTTCTTAATTTATAAAAAAATCCATTAATTCTCATAAAAAGGGATGGTGTGTGGGTTTGTTTGTTTGTTGTATGTGCTCACATTTTTATTTTAGCTGCTACTGGTGCAGAGCGGACCGGACCAATAGTGGTCGCCGCGCGGCTCTCTCTCAGCCGACTCTCTACCGCACGAAGCAGTCGGTTGTCAATTTACAGATTATTTAATTTAATATCTGAACGTACTTTATTTATGTTTTATACTTGTACTTTTATTTACAGATAACTATTTATTAATTTTATTAATAAATAATTTTAAACAAAGAGATTATTAGTTAATATTTATCAATAAAAAGAAAGTTTTCTTGCAGGCGAGAGTCATTGGCGCGCATCCGGTCGGCGCATCACGTGATCCGTTCTGCGCCAATAGCAGCAGCTGGACTGGCAACTAATACAACTTCACTCAAATACACACAATACGAACGAAGAAGATGGCGTTCACAAGCCAACTCCCTGTTATCAATATAGCTAGCGTTAAATATTAAATTTCTATTAAAAACTATTAAATTTTATGTCCGCTCATTCCATAACCCTATTTTAAATATAAAAACACCAAAATGTTAAGGAAAATATTGATTATTAACTAATATTTATTTTCTTAAAATATTTCTGTAAAATATATAATATTCTCACAAATAAGCGGATACGAACGCGTCGAGGGTCCAGGAATCAGAGATCTATGGCTAGACGGTCGGGCAAGCGAAGCGAGCTCTGACCGGCTAGTCATAAAAAATAATTATGAATCACAAAATCGAACCGATTAGGAACAAAAACCGACTATTAACTACCAGTCGAAACAATGTCAAACTTTATGATTCTACTATAGTTATAGTAGAAGCACAGAATTTTTACCTATAAGTTTAAAGCTTTTCAGTTCACTTCACGATTACGGTATAATACTAGACCGGACTTATTTTATTTCCCGATATTTTTTTTATCAAACTACCGAACTTAAATTTATTACTATGATTTTATTTTCTAATAATTCGAGAAAAACATTTTTAATAATTTTTTTATTTTATTAAAATTTAAGCCAAATTAGAACGCACTAAAAATTTGAAGTAAAACATTTCTGGTGTTAAATATTAAATGTAATACAATTTGAATAAATTATTTTGTAATTATTGGCCATTATAAAAATAAATGGTATGGACATTTTTATAAGCTGAATAAATAAATATTAACCATTTTTAGCGATTTTATATAAATACTGTTGACGGGAGCTAAATGCTATGTAAGAAATGAAAGGTTGCGTACAGGAAGTACTATAACAATATGTTTTATTTGGTTATACTCGATTGCATACAATTCTGTTGTAGGTAGTTACTCAGATCCCGCAGGAGATTAATTTTCCTGTAAAATTAGCTGTACAACACCTATAGTAAAGTTTAAGATTTAATAATATTTTAATCAGTCAGTGAAAAAACAATCACAGTCACAAAATGAAATCTTACAGGAAAGCGACTTGAAAGTTTCAAATTATTCTATAACTTTCTTATCATGTAAATTTAATATTTCCTGATTTATGTTCTGCAATTGACACGTAAATATGTAATGATTCGTCACTTCATTTTATTACATTTTTAACACTAATTTTGTTTGACATGTTGAAATTTTGTAATAGAGATACTGAATGATTGAAAAATTTTAATATTTTTTACCACAGAGTCACAAAATATGATCCATAATTTAAGGACAGCTTGATTAATAAATTAAAAATTGGTTGGTGAAGCATAAATATAACTTTATCCGAATTTTTTTTTGGCAATCGTTATTTGTAGTAGTAAAAATAAGATTCATATTGGAAAAAAAATTGTATTTTTACCATGCCAAATAAAAATTGCCTTTTAATACACATGACACTATTACTGGTAATGTTTGATTTTGGAAAATAAAAAAAAGTCCATACACTTCTTTTGGTTAAAATTTTATATTTTACTATAGATATTTCACCACTACTCAACCCCATATACCTAGTTCTCGTAAAATATATCTACATGCAGACAATCAAGTCGAAAAAGCGAGGTGCATATTCGGAGAGTTTACGAAATACAGCTACCTACAGTCACGTTTCCGTGGTACTAGAAAAATAATTGCGACTTCTGCCGTGAGATTGTATTGCTGTTTTAATCATTATTTTTTGTGTGTGGACGCAGACGCATGTCATGATATTGTTACATAACTTTATATTATTTATTAGACTTTATTTATATTATGAATTAATTCATGTCATTTAAATTTCAATATTTAATAATAAAACATAAGACTTTCTTCAGCTTAATACGGCTATTTTTGTGTAAATAATGAATTTTAACTTTTGCCCTTTTATTTTGTGATAAAAACAATTGTTTTCTTAGTTAATGCAATTCAAAACACAAGTATGATGAAAATAATCTTAATAAAATATGTATACAAGAAGATAAAGTATAAGTTTCTTACATCACTTGTTTTGGTTTAAGTAATGATTTTATTTTTAACAGAAATTAGAGCAAGGTGTGGAGCGGGATAGTGTCCCCGAGCTAATCTCGCAGAAATGGCCAGAGGAATTTTTTCAACATGTCGAGACCAAGATGGGTACTCCCGAATTGAATAAAGGCGGTGAGGTTATAATGGTCCTGGATTTAAACGGTAATAAGAAGGGTCCATTTGCTAGAAAAGTCTGCGATTTTGCCCCGAGAGTGTGCAGAATGCTCAACGAGGGATCGGTCGTACCGGGTAGTGTACTTCATGATGCACCGATGGCGGAGGTGGTATTGGGGGCCTCTGCTGGCGAACAAGTGTCGGTAGGTACTTATGTGTTATTCATAGACACAAAATTAGAAGAATCAGCTGTTAATAGCCATCTAGTAGAAAGAATTACGAGGATTGAGAGCGTAGCACAGTCTACCCTGCCTGTAGGTGTTGTTCTTGGCAGAACTTCACACAAGCTTAGGCGTATACTAGAATACAATTCAAGGACGGACGGTGTCAACCGAGTCCTCTACCAATTGATGGAAGAAAAGACACCTAGAAGCAGGTCCAAGTCGACAGAACCTATAAAAACAGTAGTTATTAAGAAGGAAGGGCTAAGTTATGCCCAACTCCTGCGCGAAGTAAAGGCAGGAACTGCAGAGACAGCATCTGGTGTGGTTATTGCAGCTAGGAAAGGCAGAGGCGAGGCACTTGAACTTCGCCTTCGAGATGGTGCTGGGAATGCCAAGGCTGTTGTTGACAAGGTGCAGCAGAATGTAAAAGGTGCACAGATCACTACTGGAGGTATATCAGCTAGGCCTGTAGTAGTTCATATCAGAGGAATGGATGAGGAAACTAAGGAGGCAGACATACTGAGGGCGGTTCGAGAGGCACTTCCGGATAGACAACCTAAGAGGCCTGTATACTGGTGGACTACAGAGATAGGCAATAAAAGGGCTGAAGTACTGAGGTTGAATCGCCAATTACAGCGGCGGCGTGCCAGAGGTAGAGATGGGATGGAAGAGCTCAGTGATAGACTCAAAGTAGCAAAGTCTGATTTGAAAAAGGCTATCAAACGGGAGAAGAAGGAAGCCTGGAATAAATTGTTGACGGAGTTGCAGGATGATCCTTGGGGTCAAGCCTTTAAGATTGTTAACAAGCGGTTAGGCAGGCGACTCCCGGTCATTCCATCAGATAGAATTTCCGGTATTGTAGATCATTTGTTTCCAGGTCAGCCAAATTTCGAGTGGCAGATAGAACCAGTACTGGATGTCAGGGCTATTACTTTGACTGAGCTCCGGGGAGCCGTTGCACGTTTAAACGTGAAGAAGGGCCCGGGTCCAGATGAGGTTCCGGGCGAGATTGTACGGCTTGTGGTCCAGACATTTCCGTACACTGTCTTGGAATGCTTCAATGATGCATTTACGAGGGGTGTTTATCCAAGATGCTGGAAGGTGGCTAAGTTGGTCTTATTACCGAAACCTGGTAAGAATATTGAAGATCCTGAGTCATACAGACCATTATGTTTGTTGAATACGATGGCCAAAATTTATGAACGCGTAATTGAGCGTAGACTAGAGGAGCAGATCAACAGTCTAGGAGGTCTTTCACCCCAGCAGTACGGGTTTAGGAAGGGCAAATCGGCAATACATGCAGCTCTCAGGGTGATTAATTTTGCAGATAGTGCAGCAATGGGGACGCGGCGGACTAGGAAGATTCCAGTACTTGTAAGCTTGGATGTCAGGAATGCCTTCAATAGTCTCCCGTGGCGAGTTGTCGCGGAGGCTATGGAGGCGTTTGGTGTTGATCCACAATTAAGGAGCATTGTGAGGGACTATTTAAGCGACCGGTATGTTAAAGCGTTTACGGAGATCGAAGAGTTTGTTTTCCGTATGAGAGCGGGGGTTCCTCAGGGCTCTGTCCTGGGTCCCCTTCTCTGGAATATTGCCTATGATGGTATTTTTCGCCTGCGGTTTCCGGAGGGTGTAGAGATAGTTGGCTTTGCTGATGACCTAGCATTATTAATCAAACGGGTTGATGAAGAGCAGATTGAAGAAAAAGGTAATGAAGCTCTGGCTACGGTTTGTGAGTGGATGTCTGCCCATGGTTTGTCCGTGGCTCCTGAAAAGTCTGCAGTTCTGGTTTTTTCGGGTAGGAGACCTCTTCGTCAACTTAAGCTCGAATATGGTCTTTCTCCAATTCCTCTTGTGGATAGAATTAAATACTTGGGTGTATGGATGGATAAGAACCGGAGTTTTGGTCCACATATAGAGGAAGCTTGTAATAAGGCTGAGAAGGTACTATCGGCAGTTTCTCGGCTGATGTGCAACACGTTGGGTCCTATGGAGCGAAAGAGGAAGGCAATTGCAGAAACGGTAGCTTCGGTGCTATTGTATGGTGCACCGGTGTGGAAAAGAGGATTGGATATCCAAAGGTACAACAGTAAGATGGCATCGTTACATAGAAGACTGCTCCTGCGTGTATCATGCGCATATAGGGCAGTCTCCTATGATGCTGTGTGTGTCATTGCCGGCTCACCGCCTATCGATCTGTTGGCGGAAGAGAGGGTATTGAGATTCAAGGGGACACCTAAAATAGAGGCGAGGGCGAAAATAATGAACGACTGGCAGGAAAGGTGGGCAGCGTCTTTAAAAGGCGGTAATCCCGGAGACTTATCCCAGATATAGGATGCTGGGTGGGACGGCGCCATGGCGAGAAAGTTACAGTCTCACTCAGTTCTTATCAGGACATGGTGATTTCGGTGAGTACTTACATCGGTAAGTACTCACCGCTGCTTGTACTCAATGCTGCTTGCAGGGATTGCCAAGAGACTGAGAGTGTTGAACACACTGTGTTTAGATGCCATAAATGGGATGATATAAGAGACAGGTATACAGCAACAACACCAGAGACTGTAATCAATAGCATGTTGACGAATGAAGATATGTGGATATAAGTAGCAAATATGGTTGGTGAGATTTTGAAGGAAAAATTTGAACAGGGAACCCCTAAAAAAAAGGGGGTTACGAATTATGGCGGCGTCTAGGGACAGGTAGGCAGCTCCCATGACTAGGATGCCTGGGCATGCTCACCCACAAGAATGGGCATGTCTGTGTATTTACGATGATGTCAAGGGAGACCCTCAAGGTATGAGCGGGAGGGCGCGCTGTGAAGGCCATATGGAATATATGTCCGTAACATCAGATTAGGGCCGGGAAGGGCAGCTCCTACATTGAGGGGTATCTGGGCTTTCCCGAATGGGAGGTTCGGTTATCTCGGAGATATGTAGGACACCCCGATGGGTGAGTTCCACAGTGGTCGAAGACAGGATGGGTGGGGGTAATCATCCGCCATTACATGCGGGGGCGACTAACGAGATGCCTAACGGCGATTCCTGGTTGCCCCAAATGATTTTATGACAAGCAGATACGCCTGTGAGTTTTGAGTTAAAAGTTTAAACTAGGCATTATAAGCTTTACGTAATTTGTAAACGTTATATTACTAACAAAAACAAATATTCTCTGTTCTTTGTACTGAAAATTAGAAACATTTGTTGTTTAGAATGGATTGACAGGCATGGTACTTTGTTCAGTAGGACTAAGCCTAGCTGAACTGTTGAGTTGTACCTCCATTTCTGTCTATAGCCAAATAAAACAGTGCTGTGTTCTCCACGATATGAACTTCGCCTTATCGACTTTGTTTCTTTTTCTTTTTAAGCCTCCGGAAATTATTGTTCAGGTACTACTTCAGAAGATGAATGAGGATGATATGTTTGAGTGTGAATGAAGTGTAGTCTTGTACAATCTCAGTTCGACCGTTCCTGAGATGTGTGGTTAATTGAAACCTAACCGCAAAAAACACCGGTATCCTCGATCTAAAAGTTAAATCCGTATAAAAATAACTGCCTTTACTAGGACTTGAACGCTGGAACTCTCCATTTCCAAATCAGCTGATTTGGGAAGACGCGTTCACCACTAGACCAAGCCGGTGGGTTTCGTCTTATCGACTTGTACGATTTCGAATACACGTAAATATATAAACGCTTATATTTTCGAAAGAGATAGTTAATGTACAATGGCCTGTTACCTCAACAAAAATAAATAAATGAGACTAATTATATTTTACTGTGGTTATATTGCGATAGCCTTGTTTCAGCAGAACCAATATAAAATATTAAAAAAGAATCAGAGGAAAATCAAAGATCACAAACAAAGATCTCAAAGGTCACAAACAAAGTTAAATTTACTAAAACTCATACGATACTAAAATTCTACTATTCCTTTAAACAAGAAGATTAAATTTTGATCTTAGTCACACGTTTTACGTTTTGCATTTTAGTTATAAACAAGAAGTTTACTTTTTATATTTTAAATTTAAGAACATAACATAAAACTGTGGTAATAACCCAACGGACCTATGTTACCTATGTTAAAAGAGTCCATCTGTAAAAGAATATTTCAATGTTGATTTCTCAGATAACTCAGACCTCCTGCCAAACTTTATATTAAGTTGCATTCTTTTCTTAAGCACATGAACCTTCCACGTCAAACGACGATCCAGGTGAAGATCCTTCTACGAGTATATTATACTTTACTCGGGAATAAAATGCCATAAAGGTGAAACCTTGGGCAGTTTCCTCTCCTCATTGCCAATGTCGTATGGCTCGACTAAGCTAGATAACACTTATTTTCCATGTGCCCAGCTGCTTCTGAGCTATTTTTGTCTAATAACCTACTTTTATACCCAGCAATTTTGAAAACAATATGTACATATGCCGTCCAACTACGGGGCACGGCAAGCAAGATAAATGTTGAAATCATAAAGCGGTCTCAAACAAGCAAGATGTATATTTGAGACACAGTGCTAAAAACATTGAAATCCACAAATATTTGGAAGAAAAAATATAAGTATCAGTTTGAAATATGAACTTCGGCTAAATGACTACGTTAACCATTTCGTCGTAAACCCCCTTCCACCTACCGATTCCTTTAAACTCTCAAATACCGCTGGCAATTCATTACTTTATCGCTAGTTATATATCGCCTCCTTTACGGCGTCAAATACAACTTGAACTACATAAATACTATATCAAAATAAAGTAAGTTCTGAAGTATTTATAAAAATCCTCATATTCATGAAATAAATGTCTACAATTTTCCATTTTCTTTGGCAGGCTCTCTGCTTTTCTTCCGGAATGATCTGAGTTTACATACCCGTCAGTCATGCCGAATTATATCGTTTTAAAATTAATCATATCCATCAGTAATACTACTATACATATATTAAACATATTTTAATCGCCCCAGGCGAGTTTCTCGTAAACTACGCACAATAGAAAAACTTACTTAAACAAACGTCACTCAGATTGGAGAGGGACACCTTATGGTGACCTTCTATTTGACCTTCAGCTTGATCATATATCAAATTTAACACGATATTTTCAAATTAAATGATCTATTTTTTGGACCCCACCAATGAAAAGAAAAAAAAAAATTACGTTGAAATATGTGATCAGACATATGACCTTGGACCATTTTTTGAAATTCAAACGGCTAACCACCAGAGATAGTGTTTTGTTACACGGGTGATAGTGTTATGCGGAGATAGTGATATATATGAGTTACACGATTTTGAAGGTCATACAATATTCCTGGAATATTTATATTACAGGCCATTTATCTCTCAAACTACGGGAAAGAACATAAAAATGAGTTTACAGTATCGTATAACACTATTTCGATGGTTAACCGTATGACCTTCAAAAAAGGTCCAGGAATGTATGTGTGACTACATAGTCCAATGTAAACGATTCTGCTCTTTTCAATGGTAGCGTAAAAATAGGACATTCTATTTCAAAAAAAAAATTTTTTAACCTTGAAATAAGGACAAAGTCAAATACAAGGCTAGCATGAGGTGTAACTCTCAAATCTGATTAACTTTTGTGCAGGTAATTTTTTTTTTTGGTATTTTGCGTAGTTTACGAGAAAACCGCCTTGGGCGATTAAAATGAAACACTGTATGTATATTTACATATATATAAAACAGTCAAATTAGAAAAGTACGTTTATGTAATTAAAATTCATAATAAAACTAAGTAAAACATGAGTCTCAGGTATTTGTCTCTCATGAATGTTACATTTTAGCTGAGCGGGCCATTAGTTATTCAACTGTATTAATTAATTATAACTAAGGTTTTTTTTTGAACTGCGGTTATTCTTCTTTTGAATTCTTCGTTTGTATTTATAATTATATCAGTGAAGAAATAATGTATATTTTAGTAGGAAATAAAATCAACACCCAATTTTGTTTTGTAGCTTATTAAAATGAACAAACAAACATTTTTTTAAAATTGCGATTGATAGATTATACAAACTGGTGTGTAATATTTATGAAAAAGGGGAAGTTCCGTCAGACTTCAAAAAAAGGGTTATAGTCATGATACCAAAGAAAGCTTGAGCAGATAAATGTGAAGAATACAGAACAATTAGTTTAACTAGTCGTACATCAAAAATCTTAACTAGAATTCTATGAAACAATTCTAGAATTCTAAACAAACCAACATACTCGGCATTTATAGACCTAGAAAAGGCATTCGATAACATAGACTGGAATAAATTGTTCAGCATTTAAAAAAAAATAGGGTTCAAATACAGAGATAGAAGAACAATTGCTAATATTTACAGGAACCAAACAGCAACAGTAATAATTGAAGAACAAAAGAAGGAAGCAGTAATAAGAAAGAGAGTCCGACAAGGATGTTCCTATCTCCGTTACTTTTTAATCTTTACATAGAACTAGCAGTTAATGATGTTAAAGAACAATTTAGATTCGAAGTAACAGTACAAGTTGAAAAGATAAAGATGCTACGATTTGCTGATGATATAGTATTTCTAACCGAGAGTAAAAAGGATTTAGAAGAAACAATGAATGGCATGGATGAAGACCCACGCAAGAACTACCGCATTAAAATAAACAAGAACAAAACGATTGTAATGAAATGTAGTAGAAATAACAAATATGGCCCACTTAATGTGAAAATAGGAGGAGAAAAGATTATGGAGGTAGAAGAATTTTGTTATTTGGGAAGTAGAATTACTAAAGATGGACGAAGCAGGAGCGATATAAAATGCCGAATAGCACAAGCTAAACGAGCCTTCAGTAAGAAATATAATTTGTTTACATAAAAAATTAATTTAAATGTCAGGAAAAGATTTTTGAAAGTATATGTTTGAAGCGTCGCTTTATATGGAAGTGAAACTTGGACGATCGTAGTACCTGAGAAGAAAAGATTAAAAGCTTTTGAAATATAGTACTATAGGAGAATGTTAGAATGTGTTAGGAGAATGTATAGGAGAAGCAGATGGGTGGATAAAGTGATAAATGAAGAGGTGTTGCGGCAAACTGATGAAGGAAGAAGCATTTGGAAAAATATAGTTAAAAGAAGATACAGACTTATAAGCCACATATTAAGGCATCCTGGAATTGTCGCTTTGATATTTGAGGAAAAAGTGGAAGGGAAAACTTGTACAGGCAGGCAACATTTGAAATGTGTACAACAAATTGTTAGTGATGTAGGATGTAGAGAGGTACACCGAAATGAAACAAGTGAAACTAGATAGGGAAACTTGGAGAGCTGCATCAATCCACTCAAATGACTGAAGACAAAAAAAAAACTCTGAGGGGATCGAAAATTATACTTTGTATATAAATGCAGTTTCAGGTGGTCTATTCTGTCCTTAAGGTTATTTATTTCTGAATTTAACGAAGATATGCAAATTAAAAGATGTAAGAAAGGCAGAAATTAGAATATATAAAGAAGATTGCAAATCTAGGAAATAGCAAGTAATTCCTTTGTAAAGGATATACTATTTCCTGTAGGATATTATATGTAGGATTTAGTTAACGTTAAGAAAATAAAATTTTGGGAAGTATTCTCAAAAATTAAAGATCGTGATTCAGTATTAAGCAATTTAAATTTTATTTGTTCACCTTTTTTGTTAGAGATAGAATCAGCTAGAAAGAGTACATAATTAAAAGATCTTATTTACTGTTGAGTAAATACCATTCCACAGCGAATAAAAATAATCAATAAGGGCAGTTATTTTACCAACGCCACTAAATACCTTAAATAGAAAAATTATATTTTACGTTAAAATATTCTGGTATGAATAAATCTAGTTGCACAGTTGAACTTAAAAACATGTTCGTCAAACTGAAAACCAAAATAAGCTCGTAAATAAATTTTTAATTTCAAGCTATATGTGTATTTCAATAGATAATGCAAACGGAACGTTTTTGACAGACAACCGTCCTTTTAAATTTAGTAAACAAATGACAATTAAACAGTAAAATGTTATTAGAAATAATAAAATCCAAAGTGAAAATCATGTCATGTCATGTCATTCCTTCTAAAGATAATATATTTCAGTTAAATCTCCGTAGGAATGTCAATCAACGATCTAATGTGAATAGGTTAACGAAAACTAAATGTAAAATTATTTTAAGACTCAAGTTGAATGCACTGTACATACAACGTCATACAGATAAATACGTCATATAGGTCAAACCTGTAGGTGTAGATTAAATAATAATATATTTAGTATAGTTACGTCAAGATTACGTCACATATGCATTGACGTCATTTCTATTCATATTTGTTATGAAGTTAAAAATGTCACTCGTGTAATATTATATTCGTTCACTATAAAATTAGATTCTATTACCGATCCATTTTCGATATTTTTTAAATAAATAATAAATATTTAATTGCAATTGTAAGAAAATATTTACTTAAAAACAGCACTGAATTAATAGTCATGCAAAATATGTTTTGCAAATATTACCGTCTAACTTCAAAATAGGGTGTTTTAATGAAATAATCATTTCTAAAATTCAGGATTACCGTAGAGCAAGAGCTCAAAATTTAATTTCAAGTAATACAATTACTTTTTTTTTACGGTCCTGAAGTTACAAAATTTTTTTTTTAAATCCATACCTAAAAAAAGTTATGTTGGAAACGTTTTTTTAAATTTGTATATTAAACCAGAAAAAATATTTAATATTTAATCTTCTAAGCGGGTACTCTAAGCTGCTGTATCAAATATAATAATTACAGATTAATTTATCCATCGAGATAAGTATTTATTTAATTGTAAAAAATATAAGTATCACTCTTTATCAAACTAGACAAAATAACTATTTTCGTAAAGCAGCTAAAATTGGGGCCAAAAAGGAAAGTTATCTTGCTTTAGTATCTTTGTAATAAATTATCGACCCTTTTTAAAAGATTTTCCCTCAAATTTATTAATTTTTTTATATATAACTTTTATAATACTAAACAAAAAACAGGAAATTTCTACATCTTAAAATAATGAGTGTTCAAATAAGAAATACCTTTTTACGATTTTAACCACTTCTGGTTTATTTATTTTATGCTATGATAAAAGTTTTATCATGGTTTCTATTGATATATACAAGAAAATTTTTTGGCAGTTTCATTTTTTAACAGAGTTTATTGAAACCATTATTACGTAATCAGTATGATATGAAATGTGTAATGTGAACTAATCAAAATAAGATATTTATTTTATTCCTTCACATTAAAAAAAATAATAATTATACATACATTATAATTTGCTACCCTTGCGGTAGCTGGATAACCGTTTCACCTTAATAATATTTAATTCAAGAAAAAAAACTTTATGATTAACTAACCAATAAAAGTTACACATATATAAAGAATTAACATTTTTAGATAAGGGCTTTGGAAAGTACAATAAAATAAAAAAAGTATTTTTTAAAAATAATAGTAAAACGTTTATAAATGTAAAAAATCTTCATATTTTATGGTTGCCATACCATTTATAATTTTGTTTAAAATTATTCAGACGTATTATTTCCAGTGGGACTTCAAATTAATTTTACCTTCTGATAAAATAAAAAAATACTGACAAACAATATTTTTTCCCAACAACTTCAATGGTATCTCCTTAATACTGACCCTAAAATTTATTTGACGATCTAAACCACTTTTATTTGAAGTTTGGGTCGTCAAATTAAGAGAATCATACAAAAAAAGATTACCGCATCAGTTAAATAATTGTAAGTGAAAATGTTCCGGAAAAATAAAGTTTGAAAACTATATTCATACTCGTGTATACATAATATACACGCAACCATCGGGGCAGAATGTTCTAATTGACAGTAAATTCATACTTTGGGATTCTAGGGATCTTTAAATGTCGAAATTTACAAAATGTAGGAGTTCGGTCAATTTTTCATCTTTCTGTTATTTACTACACTACTGTTATGTACGCGGGCGCGCGTGCCCCCCACACACTCACACACACACACACACACACACACACACGCACACACACACACACATATATATATATATATATATATATATATATATATATATATATACGCGTACCGCAGAAATTTATATGTATATATAAACTATGTAATTTTCAAACATGTAGGTCTGTACGAGAAAAACAAATATTTGGACAAATTAGAAACACGATTGCTAAAGGCCATGGAACGAAACACAATTTAATTTTACAAAATTGCAACCATGTTTAATTACAACAATGTCATAAACGAAGTCAATTTTGTTCATACCTTTCCTACGTACTTTTCATTCTAAACTAATCGAACGAAATATTTAATATTTAAAAAATAATAATAATAGAGATGCTTTAAAAAGTGTTGAAAAATAAACTTTAATGAATAACCAAAATAACTTGAAACAGATAAAATTTTATTTTTGTAGATTGATAAAGTAAAATTATTAATAATACAAATAATTTTAGGAAAAAAAATTTTTACCTTTAAATAAAATATTAAACTTTGTACAAATATTTATTGTTTTCATTTACAATTTGTTTGTTGAATAACAATAAGTCGTGTCTCTCTGATGTACTTCAAAATTCTGCAAATTCCTCAGTCGGACACATCAAAATATTTCGGCATGCACTTAAACAAATACCTGAACTGGAAATCTCTTATAACGTTTAAAAGAAAACAACTCGATAATTTAAACAGTTTTATTGCCCATTAGATAAGAAAACATCATTGTATTTAAAAAACAAAAACAATTTCAATCTGTAAATCACTCCTAAAACCCGTTTGAACCTATAGGACCTAATTATTGAACACTACCAGTAATTCAATTATACAGATTTAAGAAAAAAGTTATGAATCAAAATTATTATGTACTATTCCCAACTGGGAAGTTTATCTATAAAAATTTCTAGATTTTGACTTAAAGAGGAAACTATACTTTTTTTCACAAGTAGAGCAAATACTTAGTTTGAAATCGCATTCTAATATCAACCGACTTTTTGACACAACAGTGTGATTATTCGAAGACTGAAAAGGAGTTATCCTACAGCCGATATTTCTCAGAACCCCTGTATTACTGTTATGATTCTTACTTTCTTTCCTCCTTTTATGTTGTAAAAATAAAATAAAACTATAACCGTCTAGTTCTTACGCATTATAAATTAATTGAATTTATCTACATTCAGTTAGCTCTGTTAACAGTTGCTATTTTATATGAATATTGTAAAAATTCTATATTATTCAGTCTAGTACCAACCACCGAAGTCACATTCAGTCATTAGTTTAGAGCATTTTTTGAGGTGGGAGTGCAATTTTGCAGAAATATTTTGGTAAATATTATTTTTTAATAGTTAAAAAATGTGCCTAAGAAAAATAACACTTTAATTAGACAGAATTTCGAGATACTGAAGGTGACCTTGGTGTATAGCCTCACCTTCTTGACCTATGAAGTTGAAAATTTAATAGCATCAACTCCCCGTATATAGAAGTAATCTGACCAAGTTTGCTCAAAATTTGTCCAGTAGTTCTGGAAATATAAGGTGATTTAGAGTCCGACATCGAATGCACATACGGACATCTGGAAAATCTCCATCCGGGTTTTTGGGTTCCTTAGGTGTAAAAACGTCATGATCCGGTAAAAACCGCATATGCCCAAACTGGACCGATTAAAATACTTTCCCTTCTACAACTCTGCTCTGCTATAGCAGAGCAGCTATAGCTCTTCTACAACAGCTCTGCTATAGCGCTAGACGGGAAAATAAAAATAGAAATATTACGTATTAAGATTTCGTTTTAAGTATTTAAAAATTAAATTAAACTACCTGTAAAGGACCCGTAAGGCGCTGTTTACTATACGATATACATTTGACAACATCCAAAAGCAGAACCACTAAAAAAAAATATTAATATTTCATTTACGTCTAACATTCATTATAAGAGTTTTTTCACACAAGAAAAAAGACTATCCACGCAAAACAATTATCGATCATGATTTTATTTTTTCATTTCATTCAAGAAGCATTTATCCATTGGTAAAATAAAAAGAGATTGGAGATATTCAATCTCTGTTATATAAAGGGGCAAATACTTTCTTTGAACTTTGATTCACACACATCAGTTGAGGGCTTTGATCTTTTTTAAATTTTGAACACACCATTGCTTTCATTTCCATATAATTTTTTCCGTACATTTCACCGTATTATGGAATATTGTACGTATAATTCCTCTTTTTTTCTCCACATATAAAAAGTTTATACTGGTCATATATTAACGACTCTTTTTATTTATTTTAAATAAATAATTTTTAAATATATTTGTATAAAATAAGAAAATTATTTTGATTTAGTTATTAACTGATTAATTTTGAAATAATTTATTTACAATTTTTTTGTTTGTTTTCATACTTACCGGAGCATCTTTGAATACAACCAAAAATTGTCTAGAATAATCGTTTAATTCCATTATATTTATTTTATAATAAAACAAAATTTATTTTTGGAATTTTTTTACTTGCTGCTACTCTGAATATCGTTGTAGACCGATGATTTAATTAATATCCAATCAGATGAAATATCAATTCATCAACTCCTATGAATATTTGTATAGTAATCAAATATATTATTAAAAATTGTTTTCATTTATATAATTTTAAAACAGGTTTCCCGAAGCCACGATTAACGAAGCCAACTTTTATTTCTAATCCTTGTGCGAATTCCTGGAGCGAGAGAGGGACCAACCTCACTCAGGCCTATATGTTTGGTTAATGATTTAACGAAACTGTACGAGAGTATGATAAAGAGACCAGATAAACAATCATCAAAAAAGGAGACTTCCACGTGAAACAATTCGGTTTCCAACAAAGGCGGTCGACGATTGATGTGGTCGATGAAGTGATGAAGATAGTGGACCAAGCAGCTAGAGGTACCTGGAAAAAAAGACGCATTCCTGTAATTGTGCTCCTGGATGACCGCAACTCCCTCAATTCAAGCTCTATCTTCCGGGCGTTGAGGACTACCTCACTGAGCGGAGGTTAATATACAGGCTTGGGCCACAGACTTGTGGTTTCAAGTAACGTGCGGAGTGCTCCAGGGCTCTGTTTTAGAGCTCCTATTATGGAACATTGTCTGTGACGTGGTTCTTCGACTTCGTTATCCGGCAGGAGTGGTTCGAGTGGCTTACGCGGATGGCCTGGCCTTGCTGGTGGTAGCAAAACCTGAGGAGGAGGTGACTCGGGCAGCGAACGCTGCAAGTGCTATGATCAGTGAATTGATGGAGGGGACCGGGCTTCAGCTGGGGCATGAGAAGTCATTGTTTGTCTTTATGGAAGAGAGAAGACGGCTGGGGTCCTTCCCAATAACAACTGATGGGGCAGAAGTCCAATCCCGAGAACGTGCCAGGTATCTCGGGATATGGTTAGATAGTAAACGGTCGTTTACGAATCATTTACAGGAGACATGCGAGAAGGCGGAATGGACCGTCAAGAACCTCGTTAAACTGATGTCAAATGTTGGAGGACCTCGGACGAGCAGGAAAAAGGCTCTATGACCACGGGGCCAACTCGGTTTTGATTTATGGTGCATCGGTTTGGGCAAGAGCAGTGTTGGTAGAACGTAATAAAAGGCACTTGGACAGTGTTCAGCGTCGGATGGCCCTCAAGGTAGCATCAGCATACGCCTCGGTGTCTACAGAGGCGGTGCTAGTGATTACAGGCTTACCGCCAATGGAACAGTTTATAAAGGCTAGTACGATGAGTTATCAAGAGAAGTCTAAGGAAGAGATAGGAGCGGCTTTCACCAGAAACTGGCAGGCCAGGTGGGATGCGTCCAGCACGGGGAGGTGGATGCATCGCTTGATTCCACGTACAGAGCCGCGGGCCGAGAGGGAGTTTGGTGAGATGGGGGTTCTGGCTCACCCAATGCCCGACCGGATACGGGGACTTCCGCTCCTATCTATGTGGAAGGAGAAGAGAGGAGGATCCTCTGTGCCCATAATCCCAGGAACTTGACACTCCTGAAAATGATATTTTTCAGTACTCGAGGTAGGAGGAGGAACGTCGCCGTTGCGTTGCAGTCACGGGGCAGATTGTGGTACTTGACGTAATAGACACCATGTTGAAAAGTCAGTACCACTTTGACACAGTCGCAGGATTTGTGGCAGGGGTCCTGCAAACCAAAGTCCGAGAAGAGAGGACCTGATAGATGCTTCTAGGTGGATCTTCTACCGAGTACCACAATACGAAGTCCTCAGACTGAGGCGGAAGAACATGACCGTTGGGACGGAGGGTGAAAGACAGCTCTCTGCGGAGCCGTCGTTTGTCGGCGCTTGCGTGAATGGGCGACGGTGATGAAGCACGGAGCTTTGGATCCCTCTGGCCTACAGGCACCTCCCGGGGACGTGCAGTGCTTAATTATGTACCCGAACCCGTGAGTGGAGGATCGGTGAGATATGAGGTTTGTTCGGCAGAGCGTAGTTCTTAATAACATCTAGCGGATCATTTTAGCGAGTCCGACATTCAGAAGGGGTTCGACAGCCAGCCTGTAAATGTTGTTCCTCAGACTCATCAGAAACAAAAACAAAACTATTTTCCCCTTTCTCCTCTTGGTTTTTCCTAAAAACTGTTGAAATTTTTATTTTATCCTGACGTACTTCCTTCCAAAATGTCTTCTTCTTTCATTTTTAATTAATTAATTTTTTTTACCTTTCGAAATCATTTAGTTTAGAAAGATAACTAAATATTTTTTGTTAATACGTTACCAACTTTAATCCTTTTTAAGTGACCGTAAAGTATTAATTTTCTTTTTTTTATAGAGTTTGTCATTATTTCAAAGGTCTAGAATTTTGTTTTATTTAATTTTAGGATATTTCAATTATCTTTATATTTTGATCCTAACGTCTTCCTTAAAATTATATTTTACATAATTCTTTTATAAATTGTAATTCTTCTGGTTATCTATTAGCATTTACAATCGGTACTTCACAGGGGGACCATACGTAAATTTGATTAATGATAATCATGCGAAGACAGTCCCCGACGAAACTAAGGTACAACACCTCATACATAAAAAAAACAATTGCAAAAGTGGTCTGAGTAAAGTTCAACGCTTACAGCACTAGAGATAAGTCACAGGTAGAAAAGAATAAAAATAAAAACAATGTCATCAGTACTAATATATGAAAACAACAGTATAAATAAAACAAATATTCGTCGGCAATAGAAATAGCTGTAATTTATAGCCTATCAAATTGACGTTCACCATATAGTAGCAGTCTCATCCCCCACGTCACACTCATAGGTTCCTTCCCTCCCAGTCAATCCTCTGGTTACATCTCCCAGGTCCAGCACATGAAAACGTTTTAGATGCCAGATGTCATCGCTATTGTCCACTAGATTTACTGCCAGATTAATTAGAAAATTATTTCTTTTTTTTGTTTTTAATCGTACTATTATTTTATAGAAAACAATTTTTTTTTAAACCAAGTTTATCATTTCATCAAGTGCTCGGTTGAATTTTAATTTTTTAATTCATAAAAATAACAACTTTTCTTAATCTTTGATTAGAAGTTTTTGTATAAATACATTTTTTATTCACAAAAAAAAATATTGAGAACGCTCAACAACATCCAACAAAAACGTGTTTGTCTGTGAAAAATCAATAAATTCAATCACGTTTATATATCAAGTAAAAATATAAATAAATTCACTATAGGTTAAGCTCGAATGATTCCAATGTATTTCCGTTAAACTGTCAAAATTATATTTATTCCATTCGTAAATATAATGTCAGCATTAC